>NW_028318765.1:0-300000 GCF_062004578.1 Staurois parvus | reverse complement strand
AACGTGCGGATTGTTCCCGATTGGTGTGCTATTACTTTGTGGAACGTTTTGCCGAATGGTTCACGAAATATCAGCGTTTTTGTGGTGAAATTGGTCCCATAGGAATGAATGGCGGAATGTTCAAAACTAGAGTGGGAGCTGAAAAATCAGGACATGATTTCTAAACTGTCATCACTCCCTCATTTTCAAGCCCACCTACACAAATCTTATATCAAAACGTTTAGCTATCCCTGCTGCCACTGGTGTAGGATTTATAATTTTTAAACTACAACCGTTTGAAGATGGCAACCGCCAGTGAAGTGCGCAAGTTGGAGCAGTTTGTTTTTAACCGCTCTTCTCTGCACTTGCTGTAGAGTGAGTTGCCATAGGAACCCAGGTGTGTGAGCAGGCAGCAGAGTGACAAGCCACTCCATCCAGTTACTCTGCCCACTCCAGTTGTAGACTACTGGAGGAGGCAAGAATACTTCACACAATTTCCCCAGAAATTGTAGCTTTTCTAGTTTTGTTACTGCTCTCTTACCACTCCTAGCCAGCCAAGCTAAATTTTCATCTAACTATTCTATCCACCGTCTCCTTTATACTCCAATCCCTTTTCTAACCTCCTATACTTCTTCCTTTCACACCCCTAACTAGTGAGGTCTTACAACACCTACAGTACCTTCCGCCACATAATACCTTTTCTTGCTATTCCCCTAGTTCCTTAATACACCGTTCGGCTCACTACTAAACATATACAGTGACTTCTGGGAAGGGCCCCTCCAGCTTGCTCCTGCATCATTTCCCCTTCTCTTTTCTTTTGCTCCTGCTCTTCAGTCTAGTCTCTCTCCCATGTCTCTTCTTTCTCTTTATAGCTCCCTCTAACTTTTCCGTTTTTCTCCCTCCTCTCTGTTTATCTCCTTTTCACATACGTTTTTTCTTCCTGCAGTAGTATTCAACCCATATACATGACATTCAACATAGTCTCAGTACTTCGGTACATAGCCATTACATCATAACCTGTTATCACCTTTATACCTCTAGGTACGTCTTTGCATACTTGTACGCATCCTTCTACATCTTTGACACTCAACACACCTCTTCTTCTTTCTCATCAGTTTTCAGAGTCTCTGCTCAGATTTTCTTGCTGATGCTACTGCAAATAGTTGATTTCTCTTCATTTTCTAAAAATCCTTCAGATGTATTAAGTATTTGGTGAATTTCTATGTTTAGATTTTCTTTACAAATTTCTTACTTTTGCCTATGTTGGTTATTATGTCAGTACAACTACCAAGGTTGTTATGTTGCTGAGATACATCCTTGGAGTATTTCACCTGCCCAGGTTATGTATAATTGTAAACCCAATAAAGATTCTTTAAAAAAAAAAAAAAAAAAAAGCTCTATCTGTCACAAAAAAATTATAAAAATTTCATATGGGTACAGTGTTGCACGACCGCGCAATTGTCATTCAAAGTGCAACAGTGCTGAAAGCTGGAAATTGGCCTGGGCAGGAAGGGGGTATAAGTGCCCTGTAGGCAAGTGGTTAAAGAATAGTCAGCATTGCCATTAAGATCCCCGTATAAGATTTCCAAATAGGAGCTGTGAAGGGCACTTTTTTTTTTTTTTTAAATCCAAACAACTTTTATTGTCAAGACAATGTGAAAATGGAACAGTGCTTACAGAATCTCCAATAATATTACTGCACCAGTAGAATTATACATAGATACAACAATGTGGATACGCAGATCCTGTAACAGACATAATAACAGAAGCAGTGACTAATCAAAACCGGGAACGCAAGGATCCAGGACCATCTTGACAATACATAACTTTTTTCTTTTTGCCTTTTATTCCTCCCTGTCCAGATGTATATATAAATGGGGAAAAGGAACAAAGCCAAAAACAAACCATCAATAAAAAACAACTGGTTCACCCGAGACATCTCATCAGAGAAAACTTTGGATACACATGATCTCCCCTAAGGGGAGAAGTGAAGCTACGTGCCTGATGTAAAAATATGATCGGCAATAGCCAATCCACTATTAATTGAGGAGGGGTGAGCCCAAGCATATCTAGCCAACCCTGCCACACCTGCTGGAACTTACGATAAAGCGTTGCGATGTTAGTATGTGAGTTTTTCCTGTGGGAGTAACGTATTAACATAATCTATCCATTGCTTACCTGTACCGTGGACAACAATTGGGAGTAGACACAAGAAATCATACCCATCTTATGGGTTGCCTGAGTTACATCCTTAAGAAAGATCAAGTCTGTCAATGTGAGATTGGAGAGCAGAGACCGGGCCTGTACCGCATGGCGTAGCTGAAGATATCGGTAAAATTGCTTATGTGTAAATGTAAATTCAGTTTCCAATTGTGAAAAGGACTTTAGGGTCTCCCCTGAGTACAGCTGAGATTTAAATTTCAAGCCTCGTTCTCTCCATTTTTGAAAACACTCTAGTTTAGCTAGTTCTACATATTGCTGATTGTTCCACAAGGGGGTACTGGAGAGAAACCCGGTAATATGAAAGGATGCTTTTACCGCACTCCATATGCGCTTCAGAAGGTCCATGGTTGGAGCTGTGAATGGAAGGACCGGCAGAGCCATCTGAAGATGAGAGAGAGCCAAAATGGTGGAATCAGGAAGGGAAATCAAACTTATAATGGGATCAGTACTATCAGATAAATCCAAAGCAACCAGTTGCTGCAATTGGGCTGCCAGAAAATATAATCAGGAACCGCCAGCCCCCCTGAATCCTTGCCATATTGCAACGTGGACAATTTTATCCTAGCCTTCTGTTTTTTTTCCAAATGAGGCTCCTAAACTGGGTCTCTATACGATGAAACCATTTATTAGGAATCCATATGGGAGAGTCATGGAAAATATAGAGAAGTTGTGGGACCCAAATCATTTTAATTAGATTGACCCTGCCCACCACTGACAGAGGAAGTTTGCACCAACTGTTACATTTCAATTTATGCTGATGGAGTAAAGGTAACATTGAGAGAAAGGTACTGTCTAGGATCAGAAGAGACCACCACCCCAAAGTACTTAAATGTAGACATTACTTGTATTTGCTGCGCACAGGCCAGAAGGGGGAGGTCCTCAGGATCCACAGGCATCAACACCGATTTATGCCAATTGATTTTAAATCTGGAAAAGCTACCAAAACATCCAATAAGGGACATAACAGCATCTAAGGAGGTGGACGTATTGCCCAAATATAACAGTGTGTCATCCGCATAAAGGGATATCTTTTCCAAAAGAACACCCCTATTAAAACTGATAATATCCGGAGATTGTCGCACCCGAATTGCCAAGGGTTCTAACGCCAAAGCAAACAAAAGGGAGAGAGGGCAACCCTGCCTCTTCCCCCTCTGCAGCCTCAATGAATCTGACAGATCCCCGTTAACCTGGATACGGGTGCTAGGGGCCACATAAAAAAGACATACCCAACTAATGAACTTAGGACCAAAACCAAATCTAGTCAATACTTCCCATAAGTAAGGCCATTCCACACTGTCAAATGCCTTAGCCGCATCCAAAGATAAAATTGCCCTCCCCCCAGGGTTATCCACTGGAATTTTCAAGTTCAAAAAAAGTCTATGAATATTATTAGCCGTCGCTCTTGAGGGAATAAACCCCGACTGATCTTTACCATTTTCATCCATGGCAGCATTCATTATGTTGAGCAAGGCCGGGAGGAGTTGTTCACCGTATCTATTATATATTTTGAATGGCAATCCATCAGCGCTCGGGGATTTATTACTGGGAGTGCCTAGTAAAGCTTCGGATAGCTCCTCAACAGTAATTGGCATATCTAGTTCTCTCTGGTCAGCCTCTGATAAAAGGAAAAGGGCAGGTGTCTAGAAACTGCAAAAGCTCAGAATGGGTGGCTACAATTTTAGACGCATACAGATCATCATAAAAGTAATGGAAAACTCTCAGGATTTCCGCATGACCCGTGCAAATCACTCCATAAACATCCATGATCTTGTCTATAGTGGACACATCTTGTTGTGATTTCTCCCGTACTTTCATTCTCTTCAAAATATTTTTGTTGCAAAAAGTATCGCTTCTTATAGGCCATTTGAGTAAGCACCGATTCATAAAGGGTCTGGGCCTCCTTCCAGGAGGTACAGTTATGGAGGCTTGGGTCTTGGATCATCTGAACTTCCCTCTGTTGAACATCTAACTGTACCTTCTGCTCCCACTCCCTGGATCTATGCTGAACCGCTGAAATCTGGATAATCAGACCTCTCAGAAAAGGCCTTCATCGCATCCTAAACCAGTCCTGATGGGGACAGGCCCTCATTCTGCTGCAGAAAGTCTAACAAACTCCCCTGGAATCGACTCAGACTCTGGAAACAGTGTCAACCAAAATGGGTTAACCTTCCACAGTGGAAGAGAACGGGTATAGCCCACCTGTAATTTAACCCAGAAAGGGGCATGATCAGACAGAGCACTGGATTCATACGCAGCATCAGACACATATAGCAGGATAGTCGAATTCCCAAGGCCCAAATCTATACGTGAAAGCCTATCATGAGTAGCAGAGTAACAAGAATAACATTTACAGTGAAGGAAATAAGTATTTGATCCCCTGCTGATTTTGAATGTTGCCCGCTCACAAAGAAATGATCAGTCTAAAAATCGAATGGTAGGTGTATTGTAACACTGAGAGACAAAATAGCAACAAAAAATTCAAAAGAAATGCATGTCTAACAAATTATGCACTGATTTGCATGTTCATGAGGGAAATAAGTATTTGATCCCCTTCACAAAACATGACTTAATACTTGGTGGCAAATGCCTTGTTGGCAATCACAGAAGTCAATACTTTTCCTGTAGTTGGCCACCAGGTTTGCAGACATCTCAGGAGGGATTTTGTCCCACTCCTCTTGGCAGATCCTCTTCAAGTCATTAAGGTTTGGTGGCTGACGTTTGGCAACTCGAACCTTCAGCTCTCTCCAGAGATTTTCAATCGGATTAAGGTCTGGAGACTGGCTAGGCCACTCCAGGACCTTAATGTGCTTCTTCTTGAGCCACTCCTTTGTTTCCTTGGCTGTATGTTTTGGGTCATTGTCATGCTGGAACACCCATCCACGACCCATTTTCAATGCCCTGGCTGAGGGAAGAAGGTTCTCACCCGAGATTTGATGGTACATTGCCCCGTCCATCGTCCCCTTGATGCGGTGCAGTTGTCCTGTCCCCTTAGCAGAAAAACACCCCCAAAGCAGAATGTTTCCACCACCATGTTTGACAGTTGGGATGGTGTTCTTGGGGTCATAGGCAGCATTCCTCTTCCTCCAAACACGGCGAGTTGAGTTGATGCCAAAGAGCTCTATTTTGGTCTCATCTGACCACAACACTTTCAACCATAATAATAATATAATAAACAGAATAGTGCAGCGCTATTTTTACACATACAAATAATGATAAAATCAGTGGATACAGATCAATAAACATAAATGCAGATACAGTTCTAAAACTTACAGGTGCGTAAGATCTGCCAGGATCTATTAGGTGATAAAAGGTGCAGAAGAAAAACATGCGGTCCAATAGGACCCACACGCGTGACTAAAACCTGTCCCTCACTGGGACCAATCCCCAATATTCAAGTGTGATATGCACAAAAAAAAGAAAGTGGGTCCCTATACAGGGATATATATTGCAAACAACAAGTGCTCAGTGTATCATTCGCATTTGTTATAAATCAAGTGTGAAACATGAATGTCTATATAGTACATCATACATGCTAATGGCAAGAGTAACACAATAATTTTCTCCTTATACGGGTGCTCCAGTGTTAGTGCAAGCGGTGAATGTAAATCCTAAACGGCCAGCATGCTCGCTCACCTTCCTGCTGCGACCCTACAAGGGTCAAAACACTCTTTGGATCTCCCTGCATCCTGCCCACAATCTCCAGGTAGGTTAGATATCACAGCCCTATTTGGTCTCTCCTTCCCTTCCAGCTTCTCTTCCATGTGCAGGTGACCATAGGCTTACCAATATGTGAAGACCATGTAGGAATCATATAAGGACAAAACAAAGATCCTCCATAGTGCAATATTGTATTTAGTGGTAGAATAGAATAAAATTGCCAGGTAATCAACTCACATTTAGGTAGAAAATGTCAGGCACTTAACACCACTAAGCACGGGTGTACTGCAGACACTTTGGAGTCCTAAGACGGTGCTCACCGGAAGTGCATCACCACACCGCATCTACGTGTTACGTCACACCCTCGTGACTTCCTCAGGATAGCATCATGGTGTAACTAGCGCATATTTTTAGGGGAACTTGATTGTTTGATTCGATGTTGCTGCCAATCGAATAAAGCCAGCTGAGGCCATTTTCCTGTGGTCCCTGTACCGTGGACATGGGTACCGCGGCCATTTTGTTGTGGACCGATTCTATCTATTGTGAGCTATTGTGCTCATTATGATGAATGGCTTGATACTGACAATCAGAAACCAACGGTGGCCATTTTCCTGTAGTCCCTATATCGCAGACATGTGTACTGTGGCCATTTTGTCGTGGACCAGTTCTTTCTGTTGTGTACTATAGAACTCCTTGTGACAGGTGGCTTGATACATGGGGAATATGTTACTATCGTGACTGTCATATATTTCTCTGGGGTTGATATCTAGTTCACAAAGCGATTGAACAGGCCCCCCTTCATTGTACATACATCAAGATGACATATACTTTGTGTACTATATCGGCATAATATAAATTGTAGGTGTATCAATCATGGTGTATATTAAATCACCATAGGTGAAGCGTCCTGATACCTGAGCCTGATTGTGCGTATCGGATAAGACATAAAGATAAATTGCGTATCGGATAAGACATAAAGATGAATTAAAAACACAATTTATTGAATACTAAAAGGATAAAATCAATATGTATAAAAAAACGATATATAAAGAATAGATGTATAAAAAAAGTAACAGAAATTTAATAATAAAAAACTGTATGTGAATAAAAAATATATATGTATTAAAAAATGGGGAAAATCGGTGAAAAATAGGTGGCCAGTCTACCACTTCTATATAATATTTAGAAAAGGATATACAGTAGAACTGCTTATTAGTAGAAATGACACTGCACAGAATAAATAAATTAACTGAATAGGGAATACCAAGTGGCTGCAGAACGCACATACCCAGTGTTTACTACATAATAACTTCATATATTCAGAAATCACTGATAAAACAGTTCAAGTCAAATTTGACATTTAACCCCTTGGGAACCTGGGTTTGCATAGTAAATATCCAGTTTGACTCTGCTCTACTGAGTGAGCGTACTTTTTGGCTCCCTCGCCAGTGCTTATTATACTTTTCAATAACCCAGAAGAGAAGCCCTGATGGATCTTGGTTATGATACAATGCAAAATGTTTATAAACGCTGTGTTTAGGGAAGCCCTTCTTTATTTTCTGAACGTGCTCTCGAAGACGGTCCCATAACTTTTTTTTGTACGACCTATATATTGTAGTCCACATCCGCATTGTAAACCATAATAACCAATTTAACATTACTTTCAGATTTAAACTTTTGTCTTTTTTTATTACGGCCCCTAGTGGCTTTACACGCGTAACATTTTCCACAAGGGTAGAAACCTTCTAAGTTGAGGAACGTGACCTTTTTGTTCTTAACAGGTGGGTTTACTACATTTTAACAATCTTATTTCTTAGAGTGAAAGCTTTTCTATACACACATTTTGGCTGTTCCGGTAATATTTTGTTCAAATTTAGATCAGTTTTTAAAATTGGCCAATGTTTTTTAAAAATCTGTTACTTTTTTTGTAATTGATATTAAAATCCATAATGATCTTGGGCTCATCTCCAAAATTTGTTTCCTTTCTTTTATCCTTCAGGAGCTCTGATCTATCCAAGTTGTATACTTCCTTGCTTTTCTCCTTAATTTGTTTGCTTTCGTACCCTTTTGCAATAAAGCATTCCTCCATTATTTGTACTTGTTCTAAGTAATCTCCCTCGTGTGTGCAGTTTCATTTCAATCTGACAAATTGTCCCTTGGGTATGTTAAGTAGCCAGGGGGGATAGTGACAGCTGTTCATAGGTATGTATCCATTCCTGTCAACACCTTTATAAAAGTTTTTAGTGTGGATTTTTGACCCCTTCAATATGATCTCTAAATCCATAAACTGGATACATCCAGTGCTGTGATTCCAGGTAAATTTAATATTTTTATTGTTAGTGTTTAATATGTTCAAGAATTCAGATAATCCTGATTCATCTCCTTCCCAGATCATGAATACGTTGTTTATATATCTTTTATAGACTATTAGTTCAACAGGGGGGTGTTGATATATGGCCACTTCTTCCCATTGGGCCATGAACAGGTTGGCCACACTGGGAGCAAATCTAGCCCCCATTGCAACTCCCTTGATTTGTCTATAGAACTCATTACTGTGCCAGAAGTAATTATGTGTGAGACAGTATTCTAAGGCCTCCTAGGATGAATTTCCTCTGCTTCCATATTATTTGGCTAAATTCCCTCAACCCCCAACTGACTGATATAATGCATCTTCATGGTTGATAATTGTATAGAGAGATGATACATCTCCACTAACTAGTATCATATTGTGACCCTGTTTGACCCCTTCCAATATTTGGATCAAATGCTTGGTATCTCTGAGATATGCTTTTGTGTTTTTCATCAACGGTTGTAAGTGAATATCAATATATTGCCCCATCCTTGCCAGGATAGATTGTATTCCGTTAATAATTAGTCTTCCGGGTGGATTACTTAGGTCTTTATGTATTTTGGGTACAGTATATATTACCGGAATCCTACACATTTCAGGGATGAGATATTTGGCCTCTTTCTTATTCAGGACTTTGAGCTCTACTCCTTTTTTAACTATTTTTTCCAATTCTTTTTTATACTTGGATCTTTATTGAGTTTTGAATAGGTCACAGAGTCTCCTAATTGTGTTCTTAGTTCCTAGAGGTAGTAATCTTTAGATAAAACGACTATACCGCCACCCTTATCTGCTAGTGTCAGGGACTCCGTCGCCGTGCGACGGCGACAGATCCTATTGAGCCTCGGCGGTGCGAGTGCGCAAACGCGGGAGCGTGCTGCCGCGCATGCGCGGAAGGCTCGCTCATGCGCAGTAGCACACATGTCATGTCTTTAAACCCGCTGTAAATGGAGATCATTGCCTTTTGGTCTAAACACATTCCTGTACATATTTCCTGATCTGATCCTGATACCTGCATTCTGTATACCCGCCTGTGAACGAACTCCGCCTGCACCGACCCCGGCTATCCCTGACCATTCTCCTGCCTACTCCTTGTGTACTTATCTACCTGCTTGTTACCGTCCCGGCCTGCCTGACTCTGCTGTATTGCTCTGCCTGCACCTGCACCTGACCTGCATCTTGTCAGCCACCAGATACACTTACCGCTGCACCCACGGCTCTGCACCCGCACCTGGCTTGTGTCCAGACCTCCTAGGTCCCCAGCTACCTGCCGACTGCCGCAAGATCCACACAGCACTCCTGCCCCTCCTGGCTCTGCGCCCCTGTTTCCCCTTTCAGGGTCTCCAAGCGGGAGTTGTAAGAGGACACTCTTTCTCCACTTCAGGCTCCCCAATCCGGTACGTGATAGTCACATTGCACCCTGTTTCTGCTAGTGGTCACCTCTACCTCAGCTGGGTGTACCTGGGGGCTGCGACCTGCTCCCAGCCTGCTCCAAGTCCATCCCCAACATCAGGGGCTCTGGTGAACAAGCAGACTGGGGCTTAGACTCCACGCCCTGGGGAACCTCAAGCTGCGGATCTATAGAGCTATCCGCCATACTTGTGACAGCTGGTGTGATTACTATGTTGTCACGTTTGTTCTTTAGGTATATGTAATTTCTCCAAATCAGAATTAACCATTTTCTTAAAGACTTCTATTTGGTTGTTATTTATATGGGGATTGAATAATGATTTGTTCCATAGTGTGGTGTGAATGATATCACTACTAGGGGCACTTGAAACACAGTTCTTAGCCCCTGGTAGGCCCATAAAGTACTTTTTAATGTTTAATTTTCTGATGAATTTTTGCGTGTCTATGTATATATTTAATTTATTGGCTGGTTTGGGCAGAGCAAATTTAAGACCCTTATCGAGAACCAATAGTTCTTCATGAGTCAAGGAGATCCTTGTAGGGTCGCAGCAGGAAGGTGCCATTTAGGATTTACACTCACTGCTTGCACTAACACTGGAGCACCCGTATAAGGAGAAAAATATTGTGTTACTCTTGCCATTAGCATGTATGATGGTACTATATGGACATTTATGTTTCACACTTGATTTATAACAAATGCGAATGGTACACTGAGCACTTGTTGTTTGCAATACATATCCCTGTATAGGGACCCACTTTCTTTTTTTTTTTGTGCATATCACACTTGAATATTGGGGATTGGTCCCAGTGAGGGACAGGTTTTAGTCACGCGTGTGGGTCCTTTTGGACCACATGTTTTTCTTCTGCACCTTTTATCACCTAATAGATCCTGGCAGATCTTACGCACCTGTAAGTTTTATAACTGTATATGCGTTTATGTTTATTGATCTGTATTCACTGATTTTATAATTATTTGTATGTGTAAAAATAGTGCTGCACCATTCTGTTTATTATATTGCATTGTCCTGATTTGGGTATAGGATAGGGTATTGGCTGCTTATATCATTATCACTATCAGCAGCGCAGGTGGATCTCCACCTACTATTATTTTTTAACACTTTCAACCAGGCATCCTCTGCATCATTCAGATGTTCTGTGGCAAACTTCAGACGAGCCTGCACATGAGCTTTCTTGAGCAGAGGGACCTTGTGGGCACTGCAGGATTTCAATCCTTGTTGCCGTAGTGTGTTACCAATTGTTTTCTTGGGGACTCTGGTCCCAGCTGCCTGGAGATCATTGACAACATCCTCTCGTGTAGTTCTGGGATGTTCCCTCACTGTTCTCATGATCATTGACACTCCACGAGGTGAGATCTTGCATGGTGCACCGGACCTAGGGAGACTGACAGTTGTTTTGTGTGTTTTCCATTTGCGAATGATTGCACCAACTGTTGTCACATTCTCACCAAGCTACTTGGCGATAGCACTTGGTAGCCCAGTCCAGCCTTGTGTAGGTCTACAATCTTGTCCCTGACATCCTTGGACAGTTCTTTGGTCTTTAAATGAGGTAGTCAAGCGAGCGCTTTTAAATATAGTATAGTTACGCAGCTTACGTAAGGATACCTTACGCGATACCTTACGTAAGGATACCTTACCTTACGCAGCTTGCGTAAGGATAACCCCTAAAATCCTACAACATAAATACAATCAAAATGCAGCACTCCAATAAATAATAAAGTGAAATAGTGGTAAAAATTGCGCAATGTTATGCGCTAGCAAGTGAAGCATACAGTGGCGATCGAAAGTTTGGGCACCCCAGCTAAAAATTTGTATTAATGTGCATAAAGAAGCCAAGGAAAGATGGAAAAATCTCCAAAAGGCATCAAATTACAGATTAGACATTCTTATAATATGTCAACAAAAGTTAATTTTATTTCCATCATTTACACTTTCAAAATTATTATTATTATTATACAGTATTTATAAAGCGCCAATAGTTCGCTCAGCGCTGTACATTACAGAGGGGAACAGAACATGTGACAGAACAATACCAATACAATGCAAAACATGAGGGGATCGAGGGCCCTGCTCTTTCGAGCTTACAATCTAGGAGGGAGGGGATGGTGGCACAGGAGGAGATAGCTGTGGGGGATGGAGTGGTAGGAAGAGTGGAGGAGGTCGGCAAGATAGCAGGGGGTGGGGTAGGCTTCCCTGAAGAGATGGGTTTTCAGGGTGCGCCTAAAGGAGAGGAGAGTAGGTGATAATCTGATGGGTTGGGGCAGGGAGTTCCAGAGGATGGGTGACACCCTGGAGAAGTCCTGGAGGCAGGCATGGGAGGAGGAGACCAGGGAACTAGAGAGAAGGAGGTCTTGTGAGGAGCGGAGTGTGCGTGCTGGGTGGTACTTGGATATTAGGTCAGTGATGTAGTTCGGGGCAGTATGGTGGACAGCTTTGTACGTCAGCGTTAGGATTTTGAATTTGATCCGTTGCGCAATCGGAAGCCAGTGGAGGGATTGGCAGAGGGGGGTGGCGGAAACGGAGCAGTTGGAAAGGTGAATGAGTCTGGCAGCCGTATTCAGGATGGACTGAAGCGGGGATAGCCAGCGGCGAGGCAGGCCAGTGAGGAGGGAGTTGCAGTAGTCGAGTCGTGATATGATGAGGGAGTGGATGAGCTGTTTAGTGGTTTCTGGAGTTAGGAACGTGCGGATTTTGGCGATGTTGCGGAGGTGGAGTCTGCACGAGTTTGTTAAAGAGTGGACTTGGGGCTGGAAGGATAGGTTGGAGTCCAAAATGACACCAAGTACTCTGGGCTGCGGGGCGGGTTTGATGGTGGCGTTGTTGGACATGATGGAGAAGTCAATGGGGGGTGGTGTCCGGGCTGGAGGGAAGACAAGAAACTCTGTTTTGGAGAGGTTCAGTTTAAGGAAGTGGAGCGACATCCAGTCTGATATGTCGCTCAACAGGTGTGTGATTCGGGCGGAGACCGAGGGGGTGAGGTGGGGGGTTGAGAGATAGATTTGTGTGTCGTCGGCATAGAGGTGGTAGTTGAAGCCGTGAGAGTGTATGAGTTGGCCAAGGGAGGAGGTGTAGATGGAGAAGAGAAGGGGCCCGAGGACAGAGCCTTGAGGGACCCCAACAGAGAGGGGGAGTGAGAGGGAGGTGGTAGCATTATAGGTAACGCTGAAAGAGCGTTGTGACAGGTAGGATGAGAGCCAGGAGAGAGCAGAATCTCTGAGGCTGAGGGAGTGTAGTTTTTTGAGGGGGAGGGGGTGGTCGACTGTGTCAAAGGCCGCAGAGAGGTCAAGGAGTAGGAGCACTGAATAGTGGCCATTAGCTTTGGCGGTTAGCAGGTCGTTGGAGAGTTTGAGTAAGGCAGTTTCGGTGGAGTGTAGGGGACGGAAGCCGGACTGTAGGGGATCGAGGAGGTTGTTGTCGTTGAGGTGAGAGCATAGGCGGGCGTAGACTAGGCGCTCGAGGAGTTTAGATGTAAATGGGAGCAGGGAGATGGGTCTGAGGTTGTTCGGGTCATTGGGGTCCAGGGAGGGCTTTTTAAGTATGGGGGTGATGTGTGCATGTTTCAGAGGGGAAGGGAAAGTGCCGGAGGAGAGGGAGAGATTGAAGATGTGGGTGAGGGAGCGTAGGATGGAGGGGGAGGGAGGTTGTAGGAGTTGTGAGGGGATAGGGTCGAGGGGGCAGGTGGTGAGGCGGGCATCAGAGAGGATCTTGGAGACTTCTTCGATGGTAGTAAGGTCAAAGGTGCGGAGTGTTGGGGGAGCTTCAGTATGAGGAATGTAGGGTGGGGTGGAAGAGGAGGTCAGAGCAGTGGTGGGGCCGTGGGAGAGGGGTGTAGAGGGGGTAGCTGAGTGAGGGGGAAGGGGGTTGGAGGGAGTTTGAGCAGCGACGAAGTCCCTGTGGGTTATGTCGAGGGGGAGGGGGGATGAGGGGGTAGCTGTGTGAGAGGGGACGGGTTGAGAAGGCGTGTGAGTTGCGGCAATGTCCTTGCGAATTGTGTCAATCTTGTTTTTGAAGTGATTGGCAATCTCAAGGGCAGTGAGTGAGGTGCTGGGTGGAGGTGGGGGTGGCGAGAGTAGAGAGTTGAAGGTGGAGAAGAGTCGGCGAGGATTGGAGGAGAGGGCCCTGATGAGGGTCAGGAAGTAGGCTTGTTTGGCAGTATGGAGGGAGGAGGTGTAGGTGTGGAAGGCAGATTTGTATCGGGTGAAGGCTTGTTGGGATTTGGTTTTGCGCCATAGTCGCTCCAGGGCACGACTGTGTCGTTTGAGGGTTTTGGTGTGATCAGTCTGCCAGGGCTGGAGCGGTCGGGGTCTGATGTTGCGTGTGGTTAAAGGCGCTAGTGAGTCGAGGGCTGTTGACAGCGCATTGTTGTAGGCGGTCATAGCCAAGTCGGGGCAGGACAGGGGGAGGATGCGGTCATGGAGTTGATCAACTGCGGAGTGGAGGGAGGCAGGGTTAAGGTTGCGGAGGTTACGGCTGGTAGAAGTGTGACATTTGGAGGGGTAGGCGTTGGAGGACGAGGAGATAGAGAAGGTAATCAGGTTGTGGTCAGAGAGAGGGAAGGGGGTGTTAGTGAGGTTGTGGGGTGCGCAGCGGTTGGAGAAGACAAGATCAAGGATATTACCGTTGGAGTGGGTGGTGGATTGTATGCACTGTGCAAGTGCAAAGGAGGAGGTTAAGTGGAGGAGACGGGCTGTGTCCGGGTTGTTGAGGTTGACAGGGATGTTGAAATCCCCAAGGATGATAGTGGGTAGCTCAGAGGAGAGGAAGAAGGGTAGCCAGGAGGAGAAGTCTTCCAGGAAGCGAGGTATGGATCCAGGAGGCCGGTATATCACAGCAATCTTCAGGGGGGTTGGGGAGAATAGTCGGACGCAGTGGGCCTCGAAGGGGGAGAAGGATAGGGAGGGGGGGTTTGGGAGGACTCGGAAGGTGCTCAGCGGTGACAGGAGCAGGCCAACCCCACCACCTTTACGACCGTTGGGCCTGGGTGAGTGGGTCCAGGTGAGACCTCCGTAGGAGAGTGCAGCAGGGGAGGTAGAGTCAGTGGGCTGGATCCAGGTTTCCGTAATCGCCAGGAGGTTGAGGGAGCGGGAAACAAAGAGGTCGTGGATGGCGGTAAGCTTGTTGCACACCGATCAGGCGTTCAGGAGTGCACATGAAAACGGGGGGGGAGATTTTAGGGAGCAGGGGGACAGATACTAAGTTGCGGGGGTTGCGGCAGGACGTGGAGGCGGGAGGGTTTTGTGTGGGTGAGGGAGGTGTTGGAGGGCCAGGATTCGGGGAGATGTCCCCCGCGGTTATGAGGAGGAGAAGGGTGAGAAAGGTGGCATGGGAGCGGGATGTGCAGGAGCGTGAGAAACTACTAGTGGAGGTGTTTGGGTCAGTGTGAGAGTGGAGTAATAGGAGTAGGTGGTAGGTGCCATAGAGGGGTGAGGGAAGCAGTGAGGACACAATATACAAATGTTTGGGAGGAGCAGAGGGATATAGTGAATGGATTTTGGGAACAGAGGATAGTAATATGAAGAGGAGAAGAGGGGTGTATTATATAAAAGGTACATGGAGTGGGACTCAGGTATGTAAAAGATGTTTCCTTGCAGTCTGTCCAGCATGCAGTAGAGTTTCTTGCTGTTGTTGTGTCTTCCTGCTGCTTAAGTTCTCCTGCTTTAGTTCAACTGCTGTGTTTAACTGCTCTGCACTCATTCAAAGCCGCACTCCATCATAATAACAGAAAACAAAAAAATGGCGTCTGCAAAAGTTTGGGCACCCTGCAGAATTTATAGCATGCACTGCCCCCTTTGCAAAGCTGAGACCTGCCAGTGTCATGGATTGTTCTCAATCATCGTCTGGGAAGACCAGGTGATGTCAATCTCAAAGGTTTTAAATGCCCAGACTCATCTGACCTTGCCCCAACAATCAGCACCATGGGTTCTTCTAAGCAGTTGTCTAGAAACTGAAACTGAAAATAGTTGACGCTCACAAAGCTGGAGAAGGCTATAAGAAGATAGCAAAGCGTTTTCAGATGTCAATATCCTCTGTTCGGAATGTAATTAAGAAATGGCAGTCATCAGGAACAGTGGAAGTTAAAGCAAGATCTGGAAAACCAAGAAAAATATCAGACAGAACAGCTCGCAGGATTGTGAGAAAAACAATTCAAAACCCACGTTTGACTGCACGATCCCTCCATAAAGATCTGGCAGACACTGGAGTTGTGGTACACTATTCCACTATAAAGAGATACTTGTACAAATATGGTCTTCATGGAAGAGTCATCAGAAGAAAACCTCTTCTACGTCCTCACCACAAAAATCATCGTTTGAACTTTGCAAATGAACATATAGACAAGCCTGATGCATTTTGGAAACAAGTTCTGTGGACCGATGAGGTTAAAATTTAACTTTTTGGCTGGAATGAGCAAAGGTACGTTTGGAGAAGAAGGGGCACAGAATTTGATGAAAAGAACCTCTGTCCAACTGTTAAGCATGGGGTTGGATCAATTATGCTTTGGGGTTGTGTTGCAGCCAGTGGCACAGGGAACATCTCACGAGTAGAAGGAAAATTGATTCAATAAAATTTCAGCAAATTTTGGATGGTAACTTGATGCCATCTGTGAAAAAACTGAAGTTAAAGAGAGGATGGCTTCTACAAATGGATAATGATCCTAAACACACCTCAAAATCCACGGGGGATTACATCAAGAGGCGTAAACTGAAGGTTTTGCCATGGCCTTCACAATCTCCTGACCTCATCATAATTGAAAATCTATGGATAGACCTAAAAAGAGCAGTGCGTGACAGACAGCCCAGAAATCTCAAAGAACTGGAAGACTTTTGTAAGGAAGAATGGGCAAAGATACCTCAAACAAGAATTGAAAGACTCTTGGCTGGCTACAAAAAGCGTTTACAAGCTGTGATACTCTGCAGGGTGCCCAAACTTTTGCAGACGCCATTTTTTTGTTTTCTGTTATTTTGAAAGTGTAAATGATGGAAATAAAATCTAACTTTTGTTGACATATTATAAGAATGTCTAATCTGTAATTTGATGCCTTTTGGAGATTTTTCCATCTTTCCTTGGCTTCTTTATGCACATTAATACAAATTTTTAGCTGGGGTGCCCAAACTTTCGATCCCCACTGTATGTGGTGTCTTAATGAAGACAATAATCAATATAAAATGACATAAAAAAATCATCTCATAAAAACACATTAAAGCGCATGAAATTAATATATAAATATACAGAAAGTCCTTAAAATATTCAAAAGCTGCGTCAATATTCCCAAGTTTGGAAGGCATCAATGGTAGTAAGGTGCTCGTGACTAACGTGATATGGAAAAAAGGGGTGTGCTTGCACTCACCAGACGTATAGTAATATTACGCATGTAATGTAAAGGGCACTCGTTGTCATCTGGGACCCAATGGGGATATGGCACTCCGATGGCACTTTGTATACCCTCGGAAAAACCTCCAGACCTCTCAGTGGACCCTCTCAGTAAGTGGGAACTGCTCGTTGGTATTAATTAGAGATGAGCGAATTATTCAAAAATTCGATTCGGCTGATTCGCCGAATTCGCGGAATAAATTCGATTCGAGGCGAATATATTCGCTGCGAATTTAACTTATAAAAAGGGTGTTTCTAGGCTTCAGAGAGCCTTTATATTAGTGCAGAACACTGTACCTTTAATTTAAATGCCCTTGGAGTCTGCTGGGGAAGAGAAATAATACTGTCAGTCAGTATGACATGCAGATGAGTGCCGTCGATCTTAGAATCACCGCACACTTCACTCATTTGGGCAGTCACGGGGCCAAAACTAGAGTGTGGAGCCACAGTGTGGCGGTGAAGGCAGCAGCAATGGGAGGCCATACAGCACCCTATGACAAAATGGAACCCACCAGCAGTGTGAGGAGACCTGAAAGTGGCACATGGCAGAGTGTGGCGATGGAGACAGCAGCAATGGGAGGCCGTACAGGGACCCATGACACACTCTGGACCTGGCAGCAGCATGAGGAGGCGGTACAGGGGCCCATGACAGATTACGGGCCTGGCAGCAGCATCAGGAGTCGGTACGGGGGCCCATGGCAGATTACGGGCCTGGCAGGAGCATGAGGAGGTGGTACAGGGGCCCATGGCAGAGTGGCGGAGCGTAAGCAACTACAATTGAAGGCCATACAGAGGCCTATGTTAAAAAGTCCCCCCAGCAGCAGCGTGGGGAGACGACTATCAAGAGTCCAATGGCAGAGTGGCGGAGCAGAAGCAGCTTCAATTGAAGGCCATACACAGGCCTAGGTTAAAAAGCGGAAGCCGTCAGCAGCGTGAGCAGACGACAGAGACACATGGCGCAGGGTGGCGGTGGATGCAGCAGTATTCGGAAGCCAAACACAGGCCTCGGTTAAAAAGCGGAAGCCGTCAGCAGCGTGAGCAGACGACAGAGGCACATGGCGCAGGGTGGCGGTGGATGCAGCAGTATTCGTAAGCCAAACACAGGCCTCGGTTAAAAAGCGGAAGCCGTCAGCAGCGTGAGCAGACGCCAGAGACACATGGCGCAGGGTGGCGGTGGATGCAGCAGTATTCGTAAGCCAAACACAGGCCTCGGTTAAAAAGCGGAAGCCGTCAGCAGCGTGAGCAGACGACAGAGGCACATGGCGCAGGGTGGCGGTGGAGGCAGCAGCAATAGAAGGCCATACAGCACCCTATCACAAAATGGAACCCACCAACAGTGTAAGGAGACCTGAAAGTGGCACATGGCGCAGGGTGGCGGTGGAGGCAGCAGTATTCGGAAGCCAAACACAGGCCTCGGTTAAAAAGCGGAAGCTGTCAGCAGCGTGAGCAGACGACAGAAACACATGGCGCAGGGTGGCGGTGGATGCAGCAGTATTCGGAAGCCAAACACAGGCCTCGGTTAAAAAGCGGAAGCCGTCAGCAGCGTGAGCAGACGACAGAGGCACATGGCGCAGGGTGGCGGTGGATGTAGCAGTATTCGGAAGCCAAACACAGGCCTCGGTTAAAAAGCGGAAGCCGTCAGCAGCGTGAGCAGACGACAGAGGCACATGGCGCAGGGTGGCGGTGGAGGCAGCAGTATTCGGAAGCCATACACAGGCCTAGGTTTAAAACTGGAACCCAGCAGCGTGAGCAGACGACAAAGACGCACATGGCAGAGGATGGATCTGGCAGCAGTATGAGAAGGCGATACAGGGGGCCGTGGCACAGTGTGGTGATGGGGGCTACAGCAACTGGATGCCAGAAAGTGACCGATAGGGCTATATACTGCATGGAATTATAAAGTTGTAAAGACAGCGGCCTATTTGTCCCTAATAACATGTTTGGGGCATGATTCATGGCGGATTTAGTCAGTTGTGTCAGGAACTGGTGGTTTGAAATCCAGACTAATCCACGCCTGATTCATTTTCACAAACGTGAGTCTCTCCACACTTTGGGTGGACAGTCGTGTCCTCCGCGGAGTTACAATACCTCCTGCCGCACTAAACACGCGCTCCGATGCCACGCTACTGGCCGGGCATGACAGCCTTTCAAGGGCAAATTCAGCTAGTTGGGGCCAAAGGTCAAGTTTCGTTGCCCAGTAGTCAAGGGGATTGTCTACCTCGGTTGGCAGGGTGCTGTCCAAGTAGGCCCAAGCCTGTTGTTTGAGGTCCTGCTCCAGGTCCACCTGATGCTGCTGCTGCTGTGGCTGGTTAGTAGTTTCCTCACTGCGCTGGTGAAGAAAGCTACTCATCATCGACTGCAGACTGAGGCAGCCGCTGCTGGTGGAGCTGCCACTGCTCCTACCACCCCACCCCTCCCCTGCTGCCATGGCAGCGGAACGCGAGCGCACAGGGCCCACAGTGTCTGAGGATGGACATTGGCGCAGAAAGGCAGAGACCAACTGACTACATAGGTGGTTTTTATAGTACTTTATTTTGGCCTCCCTCTCAGCAGGTGTGAAAAAGGCCACCATTTTTGAACGGTAGCGAGGGTCCAACAAGGTGGACAGCCAAAAGTCATCCCTCTGTCTGATGGTTATTATTCGGCTGTCGCTACGCAAGCAACCGAGCATGCTATGGGCCATTTGTGCCAAGGAATGCGAGGGACTCCCTGCCTCCATCTCCACAGCATACTGCCACGGTGCGTCTGGGTCCTCTGTCTCCTCCTCCTCCTCTACCAGATGCTCCTGCTCCTCCACTCCTGTCCGCTGAGTGGAAAAACCACCCATTTCACTCAATAATTCCTGAGCACCAATGTCCTCCTCTACCTCCTCCTCTTCTTCCTGTCCTGCCCCCACAGGGGTCATGTGGCGTTGAGATCTGTGCGCCACGTCTACCGCACCCTGACCAGCCATTGTTAACAGCATTTGTTCCAGGACGTGCAACAGAGGAATGACGTCGTTCATCCCATAGTCCTGCCGACTCACGAATAGCGTGGCCTCCTCAAAGGGCCTGAGCAAGCGGCAGGTGTCACGCATGAGCTGCCAATGGCTGACATCTAAGTTACACAGGGGAGTACCTTTATCCGCTTGTAACATCAGGAAATCGGTGATGGCCTTTCGCTGTTCGTAAAGGCGGTCTAACATATGTAGGGTTGAATTCCACCTTGTTGCAACGTCGCAGATCAGGCGATGCTGTGGAATTCCGTTCTGCCGCTGCAGCTCAAGGAGGGTGTGCTTTGCGGTGTAGGAATGGCTGAAATGCATGCAAAGTTTACGTGACATTTTAAGGATGTCTTGCAGTGGGATGGTGGATTTTAGGAACCGCTTGATAACCAGATTGAACACGTGAGCCATGCATGGCGCATGGCACAACCTTCCTTGACGCAGAGCAGACACCATGTTCTTTCCGTTGTCGGTCAACATGGTTCCGATTTTCAGTTTGCGCGGAGACAGCCATCTGTCGATTTCTCTGTTCATTACACTCAGAAGTTCCTCCCCTGTGTGACTACGTTCGCCAAGGCATACCAGGTGCAGCACAGCGTGACACCGTTGCGCCCTGCACATGTGATATGCCGGTCGGGTAATGGGACTTGGCACGGGGGTGGCGGCTGAGGACACGGCGGAAGAAGAGGTGGTAGAGGCGGACATCTTTGCTGGACCAAGGACGTGCAAACGTGGAGGCAAAAGCGGCGTGACCTGTCCAAGTTGCTGGTGCGGCTGTGCCGGCACCACGTTCACCCAGTGGGCCGTAAATGACATGTACTGTCCCTGACCGTAGTTACAGCTCCACACGTCGGCGCTGCCGTGCACTTTGGCAGAGACCGACATGCTCAAAGACTGGCCCACCATCTCTTCTACATGTGAATGCAGGGCTGGCACTGCCTTTTTGGCGAAGAAATGCCGGCTTGGCACTCTCCACCGCGGCTCGGCACAAGCCATCATTTCTCGGAAAGGTGCTGAGTCCACCACTTGGAAAGGGAGGGACTGCAGCACCAGCAACTTGGACAGGAGGACGTTCAGCTTCTGCACCGTCGGGTGCGTGCTCGCACACTGTTGTCTCTTGGAAACGGATTCCAAGAAAGACTGCTGACGGAATCCGTGAAGAGGAGTAGCAGGAAAAGGAGCATCTGAACGAGCGGAAGATGCCAACGAGCGACAACTCCCCTCAGCAGAGGTGTTGGAGCCTTGACTGGCTGATAGAGGGCGATTGACGTCGGGTGACGGAGCAAGTAACGGAGCGGGTGATGGAGCGGGGGCTGGGGCAGGCAGAACCGCCGTATCTTTATCACGGTTTTCCCAGGCCACCGAATGGCGACGCTGCATATGCTGATGCAACGCTGTAGTCCCAACATGGGCCCCCTGGCCACGCTTGACTTTCTGGCCACATAGTCGACATACGGCTACGTTTACTTCCTCGGGCGGCTTGACGAAAAATTGCCACACCGCCGAGTAGGAAACTTTGCCCCCGCTACTCCTCACTGGCTGACTGCTACTTCCTCCGTGCACACCGGCACCACTACTGGCCGTGGTGGTAGGCTGCAGTGGAGCTGGTGCTCTACTCCGTGGCCGTTTGCCTCCACTGACACTGCTGCGACCCTGCTGCCTCCTGGGCAACCCACCGACTGTTTTGCTCGCTGGCAAGCTGGCACCCTCTTCTCCTGATGATGCGGAAGCAATAGCCTGATGACGACGAGGCTGCCAAGTGCGATCAGCCTCATCATCATCAATTAGGGTCTCCGCGTCACTACTAGCCCCCTCGGCTGCGTGTGGGTCAGGAGACAAACCTGTCTCTAGACCGGCTACCGAGCCACTCTCCTCGCCAGTACTTCTTTGCCTGGCTGCTGAAGAGGCGGATGTCTCCCCCCGTTCCTGACCGCCCTCTGTTAGCTCTTCCTCACTGTACAGTGGGGCTGAGCCCACAGCATGCGATACTTCGCTTGGTGAGGGAACACCAAAGGACAGGGGCAGATCGAGGACACGTGATTTCAGTGGGCTTGCTCCCGGGCCATGCCAACTAACGGTTGTGTCTGACGTACCCACCGACCGTTGGCTGTAGGTGTCAGAGGTGACCTGGGAAGAGGAAGACGACCGAGTCAACCAATCGATGACGGCAGGGTTGTCGGTGGAGACACGACCGCTGGATGACACCGGGAGCACTGGCCTCTGGCTGCGACTAGTGCTGCCTCGACCCCTTCCTCTGCTGCCACGTCTGCTCGCTCCTGAAACATTGCCTCCTCTGCCACTCCTCTGCGTGTTGTCTGACATACTCTTTAATTCAATAAGCACCCCAAAAATAAAACCGGATTTAACTCTTTGAACGTACAATAGTGGTTGTGAAGCAGAAAGTCAGTTTATTTAGCACAATCGGTCAATTGCAGCTTGCCGTTGGCTGGAAACTGTACGTTTATGTCACTGGAATGCACTAATCACCCAAAAAATATTACCGCCACCCGGCGTGTAAATGGATCTAACTCTTTGAACGTACAATAGTGGTTGTGAAGCAGAAAGTCAGTTTATTTAGCACAATCGGTCAATTGCAGCTTGCCGTTGGCTGGAAACTGTACGTTTATGTCACTGGAATGCACTAATCACCCAAAAAATATTACCGCCACCCGGCGTGTATATGGATTTAACTCTTTGAACGTACAATAGTGGTTGTGAAGCAGAAAGTCAGTTTATTTAGCACAATCGGTCAATTGCAGCTTGCCGTTGGCTGGAAACTGTACGTTTATGTCACTGGAATGCACTAATCACCCAAAAAATATTACCGCCACCCGGCGTGTAAATGGATCTAACTCTTTGAACGTACAATAGTGGTTGTGAAGCAGAAAGTCAGTTTATTTAGCACAATCGGTCAATTGCAGCTTGCCGTTGGCTGGAAACTGTACGTTTATGTCACTGGAATGCACTAATCACCCAAAAAATATTACCGCCACCCGGCGTGTATATGGATTTAACTCTTTGAACGTACAATAGTGGTTGTGAAGCAGAAAGTCAGTTTATTTAGCACAATCGGTCAATTGCAGCTTGCCGTTGGCTGGAAACTGTACGTTTATGTCACTGGAATGCACTAATCACCCAAAAAATATTACCGCCACCCGGCGTGTATATGGATTTAACTCTTTGAACGTACAATAGTGGTTGTGAAGCAGAAAGTCAGTTTATTTAGCACAATCGGTCAATTGCAGCTTGCCGTTGGCTGGAAACTGTACGTTTATGTCACTGGAATGCACTAATCACCCAAAAAATATTACCGCCACCCGGCGTGTAAATGGATCTAACTCTTTGAACGTACAATAGTGGTTGTGAAGCAGAAAGTCAGTTTATTTAGCACAATCGGTCAATTGCAGCTTGCCGTTGGCTGGAAACTGTACGTTTATGTCACTGGAATGCACTAATCACCCAAAAAATATTACCGCCACCCGGCGTGTAAATGGATCTAACTCTTTGAACGTACAATAGTGGTTGTGAAGCAGAAAGTCAGTTTATTTAGCACAATCGGTCAATTGCAGCTTGCCGTTGGCTGGAAACTGTACGTTTATGTCACTGGAATGCACTAATCACCCAAAAAATATTACCGCCACCCGGCGTGTATATGGATTTAACTCTTTGAACGTACAATAGTGGTTGTGAAGCAGAAAGTCAGTTTATTTAGCACAATCGGTCAATTGCAGCTTGCCGTTGGCTGGAAACTGTACGTTTATGTCACTGGAATGCACTAATCACCCAAAAAATATTACCGCCACCCGGCGTGTAAATGGATCTAACTCTTTGAACGTACAATAGTGGTTGTGAAGCAGAAAGTCAGTTTATTGTACACAATCGGTCAATTGCAGCTTGCCGTTGGCTGGAAACTGTACGTTTGTGTCACTGGAATGCACTAATCACCCAAAAAATATTACCGCCAGCCGGCGTGTAAATGGATTTAACTCTTTGAACGTACAATAGTGGTTGTGAAGCAGAAAGTCAGTTTATTTTGCTCAATCGGTCAACTGCAGCTTGCCGTTGGCTGGAAACTGTACGTTTATGTCACTGGAATGCAGTAATCACCCAAGAAATATTACCGCCACCCGGCGTGTAAATGGATCTAACTCTTTGAACGTACAATAGTGGTTGTGAAGCAGAAAGTCAGTTTATTGTACACAATTGGTCAATTGCAGCTTGCCGTTGGCTGGAAACTGTACGTTTGTGTCACTGGAATGCACTAATCACCCAAAAAATATTCCCGCCAGCCGGCGTGTAAATGGATTTAACTCTTTGAAAGTACAATAAGTAACGATTCTGTGTCCCTGAGTAACGATTCTGTGTCCCTGAGTAACGATTCTGTGTCCCTGAGTAACAATTCTGTGTCCCTGAGTAACAATTCTGTGTCCCTGAGTAACGATTCCTTGGCCCTAAAGTTTCTGTGGCCCTAACTCTGTCCCTCAATACACAGAGGTCTGTCTCTCTTGAATGACCGGAGGCTAATGGAGAATTCTAAGATGGCCGCGATTTATAGCTCCACCATTACACAGTGCTGGCTGGCTGCTGATTGGCTAATGCGATCACATGTCATGATTCATGACTCATGAATGCATTATGGGTCAGCGCGCCTTGTCTGCGCGCCTTCCCAGAGATCCCCGCCCCATCTTCTCTGTCCATTTTCTCCTGTCGCCACACATGTCGCCGCCATTTTTGGGAAAATTCGATTCGTGCATCCGAAGTTTGCTAATCTTCGGATTCGTTGCGAATCAAATTTTTCCAAATCTTCTAAACGAATTCCACTTCGTCATGTTCGATTCGCTCATCTCTAGTATTAATACCCAGTATCCGGTAAGATCAGCAGGAAATCCACCTCGAGTAGCTCAAGTAAGCCACCAGGACAAAGAGCTAATATAGTGTAGCAATTTTTATTTATATCAGGGCCGCATACTGTATCATATAGTATGGCAGGTAACAGTATCCACAAACAGGTAGAGGTAGGTAGCAGCAGCTACAGGTGGATAGATAATCGGTAATATCAGCTTACAGGCAAGTAAACACCATTATATTAGGACTTCATGCATGAGAGTCACAGAAAAAAATCCAAGATAGCCACTGGCCTAACACAGTGCTGTCAGCAGCAAGTAGAGACGTTGGTGCGGAAAGCTAATACTCTGACGCATTTCGTGCAATGGCACGTTGTCAAAGGGTAGCCTGTCGTTGCCACCGTACGTCTTTTTATACCCTCTGCGCATGCGCGAACCGGACCCCATTTTGACAGGTCTGGCGCATGCGAAAACCTGGCACCATTTTGCAAGAGCCCGGTGAATCATTGGCACTGCTGTGACCTGGGACAATTTCAATTACAAGGTAATCGAGTGAGATACAAAAACGGAAAGATATGAATTGAAGAGCCGTAATGCCTATGAGTTTTAGGGCAACAAGCAACGACTTAAAGCTATCCGTGGGGAATACCATAAAGAAACTAAAAAAAATAATAAATATATATACACTGAATGGTCACCATTAAGGTGAAGCCCATATATGTTAGAATACAGCCGCCATTTTACTGTGGCTGTGTATCTGTATGGACGGTCACCATTAAAGTGTAGCTAAAACACGGCCACCATTTTGCTGTGGCTATGTATCAAAAAATGATAAAAAATTAATACATAAAATCATATTTACTGCCAAAAGAGGATGAAATTAATTCATACATAATGTGCATGGTCACCATTTTAGTGAAGTTCCAAACAACATCTAAAACTCTGTACATATATAAAGGTGAAGTTGATGGGCTGAAATTACTACACTAAATATGTAAGACTGATCTGCTGATAATTAAAAACATATATTTTATTAAATACAAAAGTAATAAAACAGTATCAATAGGATTAAAAAAATTAATAACAATTACTAAAAAGAACATTAAAAAGGAAAATAAAATAAAAATATGAGAAATAAAAAATAAAATTAAAAAATCAAAAGTTGAGAGCTTTAATTACTATTAATGTATGATAAAAATATGAAAAAAGGGGGAAAATTCCATAAAATGGAATAAAAATGTACAAATAATTTATTTAACCGTGGGCTAGTCAAAGAAGTAGTCAGTGATCCATCGTTCACACTTCCATAATAAACTAAATAAATACAGTCACTATTCATCAAATGGATAATACACACAATTAATATCATGAAACCAAACTAAAAACCTATAAAACAGTAAATGGACTAATAAACACTGAATGCATATAAAACTAAAATAAAATAAGTAAAATAAATAACTCTAGCTATTATCTATAAAGCAGTTGATGTTGAGTTCTACATTGTCTCCTAATGGGAATAAAGATTTGAGCTCATAAATCCATTTTGTTTCCAACATGGAAACAGCTCTTCTTTTATTACTACCCCTCCAATAGTGTTTAATGAGGTCAATACCAACAAATTTCAGGCCTGTTGGGTCTCTGTGATGATGATATCTGAAATGTTTTGACAGAGCATGGTCTTTTAATCCTCTCTTAATATTATACACATGTTCGCGCAATCGATCGTGCAATCTCCTAGTTTTTACAAGGGCATTCTAACAGGTACACAACGTGAGTACTGTTACAAGTAATTAATTTGTCTATGTCTATATCATATTCCTTAGTGGTCACATTTGACCCAAAGTGAGTAATTTTCTTTTTCTTAATGCCATTACAAGTGCATATTATACACTTGTTGCAAGGACAGAAGTCTTTTATTGCTCCTGAGAATGAGATCCTAGCAGGTGGATTCACAATATTAGGGGCTATACGGTGTCTAAGGGTTGGGGCTTTACAAAAAGCTATCTCAGGGTGGTTGGGAAGGAAATTTCCTAATATAGGATCGTTTTTAGGAATACTCCAGTTCTTTCTCATAATCTTTGCAACATCCTTATACTGTACTGAGAAATTAGTCACGAATGGGCAGACACGTTCCAGCTTAATGTTAACCTTTGGAGTAAGGAGATCATTTCTATTTAGATGAGCAACCTTAGCAATATTTTTACTTAAATTAGAGGTATCGTAGCCCTTTTCAATAAATCTATTTCTCAGGACGTCTGCTTGAGCATAATGGTCATCTGAATTATTGCAATTTCTCCTTAATGCGTAAAAACTGTCCCTTGGGGATGTTGTTGAGCCATGAGGGATGATGACAGCTATCTGTAGGGATAAAACTATTGCGATCTGTACATTTAAAAAAGGTCTTCGTGATAATTCTAGTACCAGTATTAATAAGAGTTAAATCTAAAAAATTAATATCCGTATGACTGTGTCGATAAGTAAGATTAATATTATGATTATTAAAATTTAAAGTGTTAAAAAAATTTATTAAAGTAAAATTGCATCCTTTCCAAAGTAAAAAAATATTATCAATATATCTCCTGTAAAATTTTAACTCCGGCCAGTGTCTGGCATAAATTAGATCTTCCTCCCAATATGACATGAATAGGTTTGAAGATAGTATTGATTATTGAACCAGAAGTAATTATGGTTCATTGCAAAGTCTAATAGTTCAAGTATGAACACTCTCTGCCTCTGTGGGATGTCTCCTGCTTTATCTAAATAATACTCTGCAGCAATCATCCTGTCACTGTGTTTAATGTTACTGTATAACGAGGCGACATCCGCAGTTACTAAGTATGTGGAGGTATCAATTTTAATAACCTTTAAATCATTTAATAGTTGTTTTGTGTCCCTAAAATATGCTGGGGTGTTAGTTACTAAAGGTTGAAAAAAGAAAGATATAAATTCTCCTATCCATGAACAAAGGGATCCAATGCCACTCACAATAGGCCTGCCAGGGGGGCATACAGGATCCTTGTGTACCTTTTGGAAGGCAATAAAGCACCGGTAGTTTTGGGGCAGTTGGGCACAAAAATTCTTTCTCTTTTTGATTAATCCATTGTCATATCCTTTCTTAAAGTTTTTAAAACTTTTTTATATTGGTATAAAGGGTTTTTTAACAAAATTTGTAAGTGTTCTCATCATTTAAAATGTCTTGTACTTCTTTTGTCATGTACATATAAATTTATCCAACACAACTACTCCACCGCCCTTGTCAGCAGGGCGTATGACAAGATCCTTATTTTCCAATAGTGTTCTAATGCCCTTATTGATGTTGTTTTGCTTATACCAATTTTTAATTCTCAAATTATCTAAATCTTTAATTACCATATTCTTAAAGATATTGATATGAGAATGGGGAGGGGAATTGAAAAGAGATGCATTCTTTAGATGAGATTTAATTTCAGTGGGACATGTATGGTCTCGAATTACAGGGTTACTAATGAAGTGCCTTTTAATTGCCAGCTTCCTGGTAAATTTATATATCTCAATAAACGTCTGGAATTTGTTTAATCTTGATTTGGGTGCAAATTTTAAACCCTTATTTAATAAATTAAGTTCATTATTGGTTAATTTGGCTTGACTCAGATTAAAAATACCATTTGTGTTCATGTTTTCCTTTTCTTTGTGTCCGTTTGTCCTCTTTCCCCCTCGCCTTCCTCTGTTCTTAAATTTCTTTTCCGGGATTGGCCTTCCCCTTTGGGGCTGGGACATGGGATTCTGATAAAAATTCCTGTGTGGAGTATATGCCCCAGGGTTATTATTGTTATGAGTATTGTTAAATCATTCTGCTCATAATCATCATAATAATCATCATGATCATAATTGGGTCTCCTATAGCTACCGTTTTGTCGGTAGCGTGGCCCTTGGTTATCACAATAACGAGGGGAAGAATACTGATTCCCATAATAATTATTAGAGTTAGTGTAATTACGATTGTTCACAAAGTTATGTTGTGTAGGGTATTCCGTATTCCTAGGGCTTCTCCAGGAGGTGTTCCTAGGCCTAAAATGGCTTAAGTGGCCATCAAAATTAGACTGTGGTCTAACAGGTCTATTGCTTTCCCAATAAATTTGATTATGGGGATGAATCCTCATATCTGTCTCCAATGTCAACCTCCTTGGAGTTATGGAGAGCTCTTTGGTCTTTGCCATGGTGGAGAGTTTGGAATCTGATTGTTTGATTGCTCCTGTGGACAGGTGGCTTTTATACAGGTAACAAAATTAGATTCGCTGCACTCCCTTTAAGAGACTGCTTCTAATCTCAGCTTGTTACCATTATGAAAGACACCTGGTAGCCAGCAATCTTTCTGAATGATAGCAGATCAAATACAGTCAGGTCCATAAATATTGGGACATCGACACAATTCTAACATTTTTGGCAGGGGACTAACACAGGAGGAAACCCCAGACGGGTTGACTCCGAAGTTAGTCTGTACTTCCAGTCCCCCAATGCGAGCACCCACACAGTACCCCAAGCAAATTGTCTCACACAAAGCATTACTCATCCAGCCAACCTCTGCCTCTCTCATAGAACATACCCGCAACTGGGGAGAAGTACAGACTGGTCTTTCTCCCTGAAGTCCTCTCAGCCGCTGGAGAGAAGACAGGGTGGCTGGGCCGACTCCATCATGCTGTTGGGGATCTGGGCCGACTGCACAGCATCCCTGGGCTATCCAGGTGGTGACTGTAGTCTCATCCACTTTGGCTTGATGGACCCAGTGTTCGCAAATTAAGGCTGACATCCTCCTGTCCCATTGCCAGACCCTTTTCTGGGGTTGTGTCTGTGGAGACCGAAGTCCCATCCACGGACATCAACTCAAGCTGCAGTTGTGAGGTGCTGATTGCATCCTCTTCCTGTAGCTCCTGCGGTGCTGATTGTTGTGGGCAGAGGTCAACAACGCCATGCCCTGATGCCAGCTCTTCTGTTGGAGGTACACCAGCTGGTTCCTCCTCAGCAGAAAAGTCAATCAAATGTCTGAAGATAGGGGTTCACCATCTCCTGTCCATGGAACCTAGAAGATGTTACCAGTGCTGGGCAGAGGTTAGCAGAGCTCTGCCATTTTGTCAGCACTTCAGGTTTGGGGACGGCAATCTCTGGAACTTCCACTGCCGATTCTTGGGCATGCTGTTGAACTTGTTTTAGCAGTTGTCTGTATGCCCTTTCCAGATGCTGTTCTTTCATCAGCAGGTATTCCAGATCTGGTTCAAGCTCTGAGACCCCTGTGAGACCGAACATAGCCTCTCTGTTTTCTCGCAGGTCGGTAGGTTCTCCTTCATCGCCAAACACAAAATGATCTGCAAGGCTCTCCCACAGCAATCCAGGGCCACCAAAGTCATATCCCTCCGGAGAGCATTCTATTGTCACCCCTAAATATTTCTTCTCTGCATGCCATTGCAGAGCCCGATATTGGTTGTCCAGCTCTATCTCCTGCTGGACCATACTGTCCAACTCAGTCAAACATTGCTCCTGGGATCACTCTCCCAGGAATGGCATCCGTAACTCCCGTTGGTCCCTGACCCATTCCCTTGGGGTTGGATAGCACTTGCCCTTGTACATGCCAGCAACCTGGAGGGCTCCACTCCAAAGCACAACCCAAATCCGCTGCCTGAGTTCCAGATACTCATCCACGCAGAGAGTCCTGGGGTATTGTAACGCACCGCCTGGCGGTACCTCTAGCAACTCATGGCATAGGATTCCCCAGAGCGCGGAGTCTAAGTCCAAGTCTGCTTTTTCACCAGGGCCCCTGATGGTGAGGATGGACTTGGAGCAGACAAAGAGCACGTCGCGGCCCCTGAGTACACCCACCCGTGGTAGAGGGTTCCGCCAGAGGTATCTGCTAGCAAAGAGCCTGACGTGAAGAGGCAGATGGATCCCTGCGGGACGGATGGATGGCTGAGCAGAAGTGTGGTCAGACAGGCCGGGTCGGTAACCGTGGGGACAGCGTGGTACAAGGCAGCGGGCACAGAATAGTTGGGTCACTCGCCGGGTCAGTAACAGGGGGTCAAATCCAATAGGGAGCATCCAGAGAGAGGTCAGGCAAGCCAGGGGTCAGGGCAGGAGAAGCCAGCACGGTCAGAATAAATCAGGGTCGGCAACAATCAAATGACAGATAACAGGAGCAGGAACAAACAGGTAAGACCATACGGCAACCAGTGTCAGTGCAGAGCGGATTTAAATACCGCGCCCTGCACTGTCATTGGTGCCAGGCGCGCGCCCGTGGTCACGAGTGTGCATGCGCGAGTTCCGCCGTCGCCGCGGCCGCCCAGGATCTAGTGCCCACACACCAGTGCGCATCAGCACACTGCGCCGGGCCACACGCCGCGGCAGGTCCTGAGATTGCTCCCCCCCACGGGCAACCTCCGGGTGCCCAACTGATCTCTCCTCCGCGGGTGGTTACGATAAAACTCCTGGACAAGTCTGGGGGCATGAACATTTTGGGCTGGTTCCCATGAGTTCTCCTCAGGGCCATAGCCCTTCCATTTCATCAGGAACTGTGTCTGGCCACCCCTCTTCCTGCAATACAAGATTGTTTCCACCTCAAATTCCTCCTGCTCCTCAATGGTTATTGCCTCCGGGGGTCTGGACCTCCAATCCGGGAAGGGGTCCAGCGTAGCTGGCTTCAGTAGCGACACATGGAACACTGGGTGAATTTTAAAAGTTTCCAGAAGTGTGAGTTCATATGCCACTTCATTGATCTTCCGTTTCACCTGGAATGGTCCCACGAACTTCGGTCCCAGTTTCTTAGAAGGGCATGACATCTTCAAATTTGTAGTCGCTAACCAGACCTGATCCCCCGGTTGCAGGATCAGTTCACCTCTTCTCCTTTTGTCGAACGGCCTCTTACTGTCTTCCTGGGCCTTCGCAATTGCTTCTTGTAGCATCTTATTGTTAGATGAAAAAAAATCCAGCATATCCTGAGTAGCGGGAACTGAGCTTTCTGAAATTAGGCCCGGCAAAAACGTGGGGTGAAACCCGTAATTTTAAAAAAATGGGGATTGCCCCATTGCCGAATGATTTGCATTATTGTAAGCAAATTCAGCCAGTGGTAGGAGCGCCAGCCAATCGTCCTGGAGGAAATACGTGTAGCATCTTAGGTACTGTTCCAGCGTCTGGTTCGTCTTTTCCGTTTGCCCATTTGTCTGAGGGTGGTAAGCAGATGAAAATGACAGTTTAATCCCTAAGACTTCGCATAATGCTTTCCAGAACTTTGACGTAAACTGGACCCCCCGATCTGAGACAATGTCTTCTGGGATCCCGTGAAGTCTTACAATTTCCTTTACAAAAAATCGTGCTGTTTCCGGCGCCGAGGGCATGCCTTTCAAAGGTAAGAAATGGGCCATTTTCGACAGGCGATCTATAACCACAAAGATTGCGGAATGGTCTTGTGAAGGTGGGAGTTCCACTATAAAATCCATGGAGATCATCTGCCACGGTTAGTCCGGTATGGGCAATGGTTGTAGTAAGCCCCAGGCTTTGCTTCTGTTCGGTTTATTCCTCTGGCAGGTGGCACAAGTTTTTACGTATCGTTCACAATCCTTGATCATGCTTGGCCACCAGAATGTGCGCTGGAGCAATTCTTGAGTTTTAGTGATTCCAAAATGACCTGCCAGTGGGTGGTCATGGCAGTATCCCAAGACTAAGGTACGGGCCTCCTCGGGTACCACGATCAGCCCTTCTTTCCAAAGAAGACCCTCTTTGTTCTGTAGAGAGATCCCGGGAGGGTTTGACATTTCAATGGATGCAGTCTGCAACCTGGAGCGTAGCTCAGTTTGGAGAGCGAGGAAGTTTCCTGAGGACAGGATAGTGTCTGGTTTCGGGGCCTCCTCCGGATCTTCGAAACATGCGCGAAAGGGCGTCAGGCTTCGTGTTCTTAGATCCAGCTCTATACGTGATGGGAAACATGAATCTGGAGAAAAACAGAGCCCATCTGGCTTGGCGTGGTCTCAGGCGCTTGGCTGTCCTTAGGTATTCTAAGTTTTTGTGGTCTGTGAATATCAGGATGGGGTGTGTAGCCCCCTCTAGCAGATACCTCCATTCTTCTAGCGCCGTCTTGATAGCCAGGAGCTCCCGGTCCCCTATGTCATAATTCCTTTCTGCCGATGTAAGCTTTCTTGAGAAGAACGCCACGGGATGCATCAGCTCCTTGGTACCCTTCCTCTGGGACAGGATTGCCCCTACTGCGTTCTCGGAGGCATCGACTTCCAAGATGTATGGCAGGGAGGAATCTGGGTGGCTGAGAATAGGGCGGTAATAAAGAGTTCCTTAAGGGCCTCAAATGCGGCTTGAGCCTAGGGTGTCCAACAGAAACGGACCCCCTGCTTGGTAAGCTGGGTAATGGGAGATACGAGGCCCGAGAAATTTCTAATGAACTTCCTGTAGAAGTTAGCGAACCCAATAAAGCGTTGCACACCCTTCTTGTCTGTAGGTACTGGCCACTCCAGAATGGTGGATATTTTCTGGGGGTCCATCGCAACCCCCGTGGTGGAGATGATCAGCCCCAAAAAAGCGATGCTATGCTGCTCAAAACAGCATTTGTCTGCTTTGGCATATAGTCTGTGCTGGCGTAACCGCTCCAGCACGCACTTGACAGGACCCCTGTGGGCCTCCAAAGAAGGGGAGAAAATGAGAATATCATCTAGGTAGATGAGCACAAAAATATCGAGATAGTCCCTGAATACATCGTTTATGAAATGCTGAAAGGTGGCTGGGGCATTGCAGAGTCTGAAGGGCATAACCAGGTATTCAAAATGCCCGAACCTAGTGCGAAATGCGGTTTTCCATTCATCTCCCTCCCTCATGCGGACCAGATTGTATGCCCCCCTCAAGTCCAGCTTAGTAAATACTACTGCGGACTTCAGCCTTTGAAACAGTTCTGGGACCAAAGGGAGTGGGTAGCGATTCTTTACCGTGATCTTATTCAACTCACGGTAGTCTATGCAGGGCCTTAGGGACTTGTCTTTCTTTTCGACAAAGAAGATTCCAGCTCCGGCTGGAGATGTGGAAGGGCGAATGAACCCTTTTTGTAGGTTTTCGTCGATGTATTCCTTGAGTACCCCCAGTTCCCGTTCCGATAGAGGGAAAATTCATCCAAAAGGGATCTCAGATCCTGGTAACAGGTCAATGGGGCAGTTGTATGTCCAATGTGGGGGTAGGATGTCTGCCCCTCGTTTACTAAATACGCCAAGGAAGCCGTGGTAGGCCGAGGGAATGATCTGAACCAGCTCGGTGTCCCCGTCCAGACACAGGAGGGGCTGGATAGCAGAGGAGGTTTGGACGAAACAATGTTCCTGACAGTACTGAGATAGAAACTGCATAGACCCGGTTTTCCAATCGATCTGGGGATTGAGTCCCAGAATGATTGGAAACAGAGGCGACGCAATTGCATCCAGACGCAGGAACTCCCGATGGTGGCCAGCCACTGTGGTGCAGATAGGAGGGGTTTCCCGGTCCACTAACCCTTATTTGATGCGTGACCCATCAGCTAAGAAGATTTTCAACCCATGTTCCCTAGTCTGGAGGGGAATTTTCTGTTGGGTTGCAAAATCTATGTCCACGAAGCAACTACATGCTCCTGAATCAACGATGGCTGTCGCTGACACGGTTTTCCCTGGGAGCTGGAAGGAGATGGGTATGGCTAAGTAGTTAGAATGGTAAACCCGGTAGGAGGACACAGTGGAAAAAACAGCAGTACACTTACTTATTTTTGCTGGACACAAACGCACCACATGACCTGCTTCTCCACAATAGAGACAAAGGTTGTTTGCCCAACGTCTCTGACGTTCCTCGACTGACAATGAAGGACGTGCCAATCCGAGTTGTATGGGTTCCTGCACGTCGCCAGACTCCGAGTCCCGACTTCCCCCTGGTACAGACTGTAATGGGGCACGAGGTAGTACCCAGGTTGGTTTCTGACCCTAGCTGGACTTCTCCAATCTGCGTTCCCGCAGTCTGCGATCAATCTGTATGGCCAGAGTGATAAGGTTCTCTAAAGAGTCAGGTAAGCCTACTCTTGCTAATTCGTCCTTGATAGGTTTGGACAAGCCTATGCGGAACTGGTGGCGTAGAGCAGCGTTGTTCCATTGTGTGTCCCCAATCCAACGTCTGAACTCCGACGCATACTCCTCCGCCGCCCGGCGACCCTGTCTGAGCGAATACAAGGCCGTTTCGGCTGAAGCTGCCCGCTGTGGGTCATCATATAGAATAGCCATGGCCTCAAAGAACTCTGCTACTGTCTCCAGATGAGGGTCGTGGGTCTCCATTAATCGGTGGGCCCAGCCCTGGGGCTCGTCTTGTAATAGCGAGATGATGAACCCCGCCTTCACAGCCTCCGAGGAGAAGGTTCGCGGTTGCAGACTAAAGTAGAGCTGACACGTGTTACGGAAGGCCCGGAACTTCCTTCGATCCCCATTGAAATGATCCGGTAATGGTACGCGGGGTTCCGGTGGGGGTAATGCGACCACGGTTCTGGAGGTAGGTTCGGGGGGTTCTTCGGTCGCAGGAGGCATACCCGGATTCTGGGATGTGGCAGCTGGTGAGACCACTGTTTGGAGGCGGTTCTCAAGATGCGTGTATCCATCCTGTAATGTTTTGACGGCTTGGGTCAGAGCCGCCAGGTGTTGACCAATATCATCCAATGGGGATGGTCCTCTTCCAGGCTCAGTCATGGCTGTATGGTTCTGTAACGCACCGCCTGGCGGTACCTCTAGCAGCCCACGGAATAGGATTCCCCGGAGCGCGGAGTCTAAGTCGAAGTCTGCTTTTTCACCAGGGCCCCTGATGGTGGGGATGGACTTGGAGCAGACAAAGACCAGGTCGCGGCCCCTGAGTACACCCACCCGTGGTAGAGGGTTCCGCCAGAGGTATCTGCTAGCAAAGAGCCTGACATGAAGAGGCAGATGGGTCCCTGCGGGACTGATGGATGGATGGATGGCTGAGCAGAAGCGTGGTCAGACAGGCCGGGTCGGTAACCGTGGAGACAGCGTGGTACAAGGCAGCGGGCACAGAATAGTCGGGTCACTCGCCGGGTCAGTAACAGGGGGTCAAATCCAATAGGGAGCATCCAGAGAGAGGTCAGGCAAGCCAAGGGTCAGGATCAATCAGGGCCGGCGACAATCAAATGACAGATAGCAGGAACAAACAGGTAAGACCATACGGCAACCAGTGTCAGTGCAGCGCGGATTTAAATACCACGCCCTGCACTGTCATTGGTGCGAGGTGCGCACCCGTGGTCGCGAGTGCGCATGCGTGAGATCCGCCGTCGCCGCCCAGGACCTTAGTGCCCATCAGCACACTGCGCCTGCACCGGGCCACACGCCGCGGCGGCTCCTGACAGGTATGTTGCAAGAACGATCTGCTACTTTCCTGATCTTGAATCCTGGTGGTGGTTTGGACATGTTCACAGCCAGGAAGCACAATCCCACTGCTGCCACCAATGTAATGGAACCGACCCAGACTGCACTTGAGTACTTCTGTTAGAATACCGTTTCCCCGTCCGAACACCGACAACAGACACCACAGCCGACCATACAAGACTAGACGACACCAGTCTTGAAGTAAACCAGGAGGTAGACTAGTTTATTTGAACACAGATACAATATATATACACTCGGAACAATCCCCCCCCCCCTGCATGATGACACAGGGCAGAGCAATCTACATTTAGTAACAAGAGACACAGGTATCAGGCACAGGGTGATTTACACAAAAGAGGGATATGGGGACTGAGACAAAGTGAGCTGGGTTCCATGGGCCCCCAACCCAAAGATACACACACCTCTAGAAAACATGGAATGGAAAGAATGATATTGTATGGGAAATAAACTGGAGCGGAGGGTGCTGACAGTATCAGATTTCAAATGGGTTTCCTGCAAACATACTGTACTACAAACGTTTGTAAATGTGTAAGTACATGGAAAACAGCACCTCATTTGGTTCTAACCCACAGGCCCCTTACATTCCAGGATAAAAACATCAAATCTTTATGGGAGACAGACATAATGCATATGGATAACTCAGTCATAGACAGCTATAATGCCCCCCGAGGGGAGCAGAGAGCAGATAGGCAGTAGGAGAGCCAGGATGACCAGGAGGACAGCCCTCAGGAAGCAGGAATGAAACATACATAGACATCTCAGGTGAACCATAAACAAAACAAGGGAGAAAATTGATATTACCATCAACATATAGGCCAACAGAGCCGTAAGAGTGATAACTGGAAACACCGGCTGGAGGCCAAAAGGTCCCCTCAGGACCAAAAACAGGGTGGAGTTTGCACAATGTCTCATGGACATGCATGCAACAGGTAAATGTAGGGGCAGCATAATAGGGGAGGAGCCCCAACTTAAGTGGGGGAAAAAAGTTAGAAACAAAAGGGAGGAAACGTAAGAGCAATACCCCGCTGTTCTGCTAAGCTGAGTTTAAGGCACTAAGGATCAACAGAGTCCCCAAGGTCAAGCACGAGATCGTGTGAAACGCGTTAACAGGTCCTGTATTCATGTCCTGGTGTTTTGTGTGTCCTATGGATTAATAAATACACACTATATTCATCTATCCTCCGGTGTGCGGCTGACCCTTCTTCCTATTGCTTTTGAACTTCCATGGAAAAATCTGGAATAAGGATACTTGAACATTTATCAACCCACAGGTTATCCTTACTTCTGGCCTTGGAGAGAATGGTATCTCTTTCCCGATAATTGAGGAGTCTAAACAGAAAGGGCCAAGGAGGAGCATGTGCACGCTCCACTGCAAACATGGGGGAGAGTACATCATTGCCAAAGGTGGAGGTCAGCCAGGCTTCAATAAAGGCTACAGTATTTTCACCCTCAGCGCGCTCTGGTATGCCCACTACATGCACATTGTTGCGGCGTAACCATATTTCCAAATCTTCCAATCTAGAGGCATTAGCAGAAGCGACCGATTGCACATGTCGCACATCCCTGTGTAATGGTTGCCAGTCATCTTCCAAAGTGCTCACTCTCCCCTCCAAGGCCGCAGTGAAATCCCGCAGTTTCTGCATATCTTGACGCACCAGGGACAATTCCACCCTCATCCCCTTCACTTCCCCAGTAAGAACCGCAACAGATGAGGTGCATGTAGTAACCGCAGAGAGAATCTCTAAGGGTGGGTTCAGGATTATCTTCAATAGAAACAGTAGCCTGTGTCCCATGAGACTGGGATGGTGGGATACTCACTACGGGATAGCAGGATGGGGTCTCTCAGTCTGCCAGTGCAAGAGGGATCTGAGTACAGACTGCACAGTCTAAGTCCGGATCAATAGCAGAGCACAGAAGTTGATTTTGGGAAGTTTCCCTAGTGAGTGACCTGGCAAATAACATTTGTGCAGCCTCCCTCTGCTTTTCCTTGGATGCAGGGAGCCGGGTACCACCATCTTGCCCCGTCAACTCAGGCAAAGTCCAAGTTTCTTTCCCCCGTTTAGCCATTTCATAGCAGGAGAAACTGGGCACCAAGTGACAGCAGGGGGGCAGAGCACACCCTGGGGACTAGAGATGCCATTCCGACTGGAGAACGAGGTGCCAAACAGGATAAACGACAGGATGCACAGCGGAGCACACTAGGCACACGTCCTACTGCATGCGATGCTGACCACGCCCCCCAAAGGGCACTTTAAAGGCTTAGAGAAAGCTGTTGGAAACTTGCAAAAAGCTTGCTGAAAGTTTCATGAAAGCTTGCTGTTCACATTGCTTTTTTACAAGCTGAAGCCTATGTGAAACCAGCCAAACTGTTACAGAAAACAATTTTTTGCTTTGTTATAAAGAGTTTACACAAATGAATAAAAACTATAGGCAATTTTTTTTATTAAATTTTGGATAGAGCAAGGGAGGGTAATAACCCCTGTCAGATTTTTTTTGCCATCTGTGTCCCATTGCAGAGTAGACATGTGCAATTTGTTTCAGTCCAAATGTATATTTGGACGAATTTTTGGTTATTTGGAGATTCAGATGTATTGTTTGTTTTATATGTTCATTTTCTAACAATTTCTAAATTTTCAGAATAATTTGAATCGGTCAAAAATTGATTGACAATCTGAATTCTATTTGAAGAATGGTTGCTAAGAAGTGGACCGGCAAGCCAGCCACTGCATTCTTTACAACTGATAACTCATCACCGGACAGCTTACAGCTGAATGTAAACAAAACCATTACCGGCAATTAAAAAATGAGAAGAAAAGCTGTGTGGGGCTTTTGGATCTGGTATGAATTTTAGGGGAACTCCATGCCAAAATTTTAAAAAAAAATTGAGTTTTCCCCCACAAAATCCATACTAGACCCTTATCTTAGTATACAGTCCAGCAAGCCAATAAAGGTGGGGAATGAGTGAGTGCCCCCCCCTCCTGAACAATACCAAGACGCATACCCCCAACATGGGGAGGGGCCAGGATCTGGGGCCTTCTTCCAGATTCTGATGAGTCATTCCCTGTACCCCCACAACCACCTGGCCAGGGTTGTGGGGAATAGGCTCTTATCGCCATCAACATGGGGACAACGTGCTTTGGGGAAGGGGGATCCAAAGCAACCTCCCCCCCATGTTGGGGGCATGTGGCCTGGTATGGTTCAGGAGGAGGGGGGTGCTCGCTCTTCCTCCCCCCCCCTTCAAGGCTGCATACTTGGATAAGGGTCTGGTAAGGATTTTAGGGGGACCCACTACATTTTTTTCTTAAAATTTTGGTGTGGGGTTTCCTTTAAAATCCAGACCAGACCCGAAGGGCCTGGTATAGATGGGGGGAAACAACGCAATTTTTTGGGGAGGTTTTGGAATGTTCAATTGACTGCAATTGTTTTTTTTACATTCAGCTGTCAGTGTCCTTAAAGGAGAAGTACAGCCAAAGCTCTTTGAGCTGTACTTCTCCAGTGGATCACAGGAGTGCAGTTCATTCTGCACTCGTGTGACCCATTTTCAGCTGACAGTGGGCTGAAGCCTGCTGTTGGCTGAAGTTGCTCAGCCAGTCCAGCCTGGGGAAAGATTCTGACTTTAAAGTGAGTCACTGAGAGCCTGAACCAGCCGCTCCCTCCCCCTCCACAGCCCAGCACTCCAATGAGCGTGGGGGGGCAGGGCTGAGCTGACTGTCAGTGAGCAGACAGCGATCAGCAGTCAATTGATTGCTGAGTTCTCACAATTAGAGATGGCAGGGGAAAGATGCAGCATCGAACCGATGCTACATCCACCTAGGTAAGTATAATTTGGGGGGGGGACTTCTCTTTTAACAACCGAGTCTTTGGTTGTTAAGGACATGGTGTCCGGCTTGCCGACTTGCTCCTTAACAACGAGCTTTCTTCAGATAGGATTTGGATCAGGTGATTTGAATTCTAACCGTTTCAAAAATGTGAAATTCATTAGCAAATGAAAAAACAAAACTAAACTAATTCTGGAAAAAAATTATGAAATAAAATTAGTAACTTAATGTGTATACACAAAACTAAATGTATATGAAGGGAATTTCTTGGGGACCCCCAGGTCACCAGAATTAGTGTCTCCATTGGAAGATTTCCCCTCTATTAGTTTTCTAGGGACTGCCGAAAATTTGGAATTTTCTTTTACTTTCAATGACAATGGTAAACAGGATAAATAGAGAGGGTGAATCTTCTTAATATGGCACAGACAACAATAAAAACTGACAGGCGTTCTAATCCCCCTGCACGTCAAAAATAAAAATGTTTTGCCTTTAGTTATTCTGTAAGTGGTTTGTCTCAACCCTCTAAATGCTACTTTGCCTGGACAGCTTGGTCTGATAAATTAAGTTGAAAAAAACGGGCTTACAGGCTGGATCACCACATGGCCTATTGTACAATGATGGCCAGGCGGGACTGCTCTCGTTCTGGGAGGATGTCATATGATGTCCTCTCATTCTTGCCATGCATGCGCGTTACTGGGGCGTGCAGCATGGTGATTGGTGGTGAGCTGTGTCCCTAGGACACAGCATATCCACCGATCAGGGTAAAGAGCCAATGATGTCGGCTCTTTACTATGTGATCAACTGTTCACAGCTGATCACATGTAAAAAAATGCAGGTTATCAGAAAGCCAGTAACCACAACCTGTGACAGGGGACATTTACAATGATAATCGGGGCACTGATCATCAGTGCCCGTCAGTGCAGCATATCATTGCAGCCTATCAGTGCACCCTCATCAACACACATCAGTGAAGAAGAAAATTACTTATTTGCAAAATTTTATAACAGAAACAGACTTTTTTTTTTGTTTGTTTTGCAAAAAATAAATAAACCCAGTGGTGATCAAATATCACCCAAAGAAAGCTATATGCATGTGAAAAAATGCTAGAAATTTAATTTGGGTACAGTATTGCATGATTGCGCAATTGTCATTCAACGTGCTACAGCACTGAAAGCTGAAAATTGTCCTGGGCAGGAAGGGGTGAAAGTTCATTGTATTGATGTGGTTAATAACTTGTTGTGGGGTTTAATACCACTTGAGTGGACAAAGTAGAATTTTATGTTCTTCATAATTCATTTTTGTGCATTTTCTGCAATGGAAGATAATTTTGAAACCTATTTACCCTTGTTTACATGTATTATCATATATCTTATTCCTTATGTCAATTATTTTTTTATTACAATTTTGTTCCTTTATTATACTCGTTACAAGTATTAGCATTTTAATACATTTTACAGTAACAAATCACTATTTCTTCATCTAGTGGCATTGTGGTGTCATTTCAACCTTTTTACTAACTTCTGTAATACTTGGCCGGTATAGTGAAATTTATACAACAAAAATATCCTATTGGTGTGATACTGTAGATAGGATGTGACATTAAAAATGTAAAAGTGATATTATTTTACAGATATGCTTTTAATTTAGTGGTCTTTCAGATAAAGCACTTCCTTAGTTAGCAGTAGAGTAGCAAAGAGTCAATTTAGAATCTGAATATAATGCTCTTAAGCAGCCCATAGATTAGTCATTTTTCGTTTAACCAGCGGATTGAATGGAAAAAAAAATTACTCGATTCTCCACCCCCACACTCAATATGTCCGCCTGTTGGGCGCCTTGATTTCTGACAGCATAGAGATTTCCCCTCAGTCAGAATACACTGATCAGCACTGCCGGCTATAGACAGTTGGGCTCATTGAGCGGGGAAAATTCAACAGGCTAGTTGTACAGAAGTTGATCTACTGATCAACTTCTGTACAACCTGCCTGCCCATACATGGATCCCTGCTGAACCAGCCAAATTTCAATCCATATCTCCTAGATTGCAAGGCAGGGCCCTCAGTTTCCTCTTGTACCAAACTGTATTGTAACTGTTATGTCTACCTTCATTTTGTAAAGCGCTGCACAAACTGTTGGCGCTATATAAATCCTGTATAATAATAATATATGCTAATGACCCCCCCAACAGGTTTGTGTGTACATAATTGTGGACAATTGTGTCACCTCACCAGACTTTCAACCACAGCCCAGCAGGGAGTTGGGAGGTTTTCCCATATCCAAGACTCCGCTCTGGAATATATAGATTAGAGGATTATATTTTATCTCTAATAAAATACGACTGTGCATATCATATGTTACATGCACATATAAAATTTTAGCATAAAATCTCCAACAGACCAGCAAACAGTTGAATGGGGCCTTGTTCATCCATGCAGTGAGTGGACTTGTGATCAGGCTGAGGTGCCAATGTCAGAAATCTTATCCCTAATTCTGTCTTTCGAACCAGTAGTTCTATATAACCCAAGACCATGTGTCAGGGATCTCCTCGATCCCCGCCGCGATGGTCCCGGCGCAGGCGCAGTGCGCCACCCTGTGCAGGGACTCGGGCACTAGGTCCGGGCCGGCCGCGGCGTTCGAGTTCGCGCATGCGCAGTAGAAGCCGCGGCCGTCCGCTGGGCACCAATGGCAGCGCAGGGCGGGATATTTAAATGGCCCTGAGCTGTCATTCAGTGCCTTCTGGTCTTACCTGTATCCTGTATCCTGCGAACCTGTGAATTGTAAGTTGCTGACCCGGATTGTGCTCTGACCTTGTTGTATTCTCCTGCCCAGACCCTTGCTTTGCCTGACCTCTCTCTTGAATGCCCCCTATTGGATCTGACCTGCTGTTACTGACCTGGCGTGTGACCCGACTATTCTCTGCCCGCTGCCTTGTACCATACCGTTCTCCCTGTTACCGACCCGGCTTGTCTGACTTCACACCTGCTCAGCCATCCATCCCTCCCAGTGGGGTCTTCTGACCTCCTCATATCAGGCTCTTCCCCGTGGGAGCCCTCGGCGTATGCCACTACCACTGACGGGTTTACCCAGTAGCCACGACCTGGCCCAAGTCCATCCCCACCATCAGGGGCCCTGGTGAACAAGCACCCTGGGACTTAGACTCCGTGCTCTGGGAACGCCTATTTAGTGGAGTGCTAGTGGTACCGCCGGGTGGTCCCTTACAGTACCAGAAGGCCATGACAGAGCCTCGAGGAGGACCCTCCCCGCTGGAGGAAGTTTGTAGGCACCTGGCTACCCTGACACAAGCTGTAAACGTATTACAGGACAGATGTTTACAGATTGAAAATCAGTTCCAGGCCTGCACTATATCTGTCCCTGCACCACAGGCCCCAGTCCCTGCACCTCTGCCCGTAGCGGCCCCTGAGCCCGCTTCAGGGGCTCCCGCACCACTTCCTATGGCCGAACCCCGAGTACCCTTACCGGAGCGTTTTCACGGGGACCGCACACGCTTCAGGTCGTTCCGTGAGTCCTGCCTTCTCTATTTCTAGTTACAACCTCGTACCTTTTTGACGGAATCAGTAAAGGTGGGGTTTGTCATCTCCCTCCTGCAGGGTGAACCCCAAGACTGGGCCCACCGACTGAGAGGGAACAACGACCCCCACCTAGGCTCAGTTAACGTTTTTTTTGACGCAATGGCCATCTTATACGATGACCCACAGCGGGCAGCTTCGGCCGAAGCGACCTTGAACACGCTCCGGCAGGGCCGACGAGCGGCAGAGGAATACGCCTCTGATTTTAGGCGTTGGATGGGGGACACACACTGGAACGAGTTTGCTCTTGTGCACCAGTTCCGTATGGGTCTGTCAGAGGCCCTGAAAGACGAGCTCGCCCGGGTAGAAATGCCTGAGAAGACTTAATTGCACTAACCATCAAGATTGACCGTAGACTGCGGGAACGCAGGTTTGAGAGGTCCGGTCAGGGTCGTGGAAGTACCTGGGGGTCTTTCCAGGGTCCCAGCCAATCCACTAGGCCACATTTCCAGAACCCACCGCCGAAAGATACTCCTGAACCCATGCAGCTAGGCCTAGCACGACCTAAGCTATCTCCAGAGGAACGCCAGCGCAGACGCTCCCAGAACCTGTGCCTCTACTGTGGTGAAGCTGGTCACATGGTACGATCCTGTCCGCAGAAACTGAGTAAGTGCACCTCTTCTTCCTTATCTGTTGGCGATGTTAATTCTTCCCAATACTTAGTTGTGCCCCTCTCCTTTCAGCTTCCAGAAAGGACCGTGGAAGTGACAGCCATAATTGACTCGGGGGCATGCAGCTGTTTTGTAAATATTAATTTTGCTCACCAGCAGGGTATTCCCCTCCAACCAAAAGAAAAGGGGTTCAACATATTTCTGGCCGATGGGTCCTGGATAAGATCAGGGGTGGTTAACCAGGAGACCCCTTCCATTGCCACCACCATTGCCAGCCAACACCAGGAACTCCTCCGTCTGGATGCTATCGCATCACCCCTTTTCCAAGTCATTCTGGGGCTCCCGTGGTTACGGGCTCATAACCCCCAGATTGACTGGGAGACCAGGGTAGTCTCGTTCCCTTCCCCATACTGTCGGAAACACTGCCGCACTTCGGGCCCGGGGGTCCCCCAGGTCCTCGTGTGCTCGGAAGGGGATGCCGACTTAAGGCAGGTCATTCCTGCAGCCTATCATGAATTCCTAGATGTATTCAGTAAACGGGGAGCAGATATTCTACCCCCCCACCGCCCGTATGACTGTCCTATTGACCTGTTACCTGGCTCAGAGATCCCTTTTGGGCGGATCTTCCCCCTTTCAGAGCTCGAATTGGGGGCCCTGAGGGAATACATTGAGGACAGCCTCCAGAAGGGATTCATCCGCCCCTCTACCTCTCCAGCAGGGGCAGGGATTTTCTTTGTAGAAAAAAAAGACAAGACCTTGAGACCGTGTATTGATTACCGGGAGTTGAATAGGATCACAATCAAAAATCATTACCCCCTGCCATTGGTACCAGAGTTATTTCAGAGTTTAAAGGCTGCAGTGGTGTTCACAAAGCTGGATTTAAGGGGAGCATACAACTTGGTTCGCATAAGGGAGGGGGACGAGTGGAAAACGGCATTCCGCACCCGCTTTGGCCACTTCGAATATCTGGTCATGCCGTTCGGTCTGTGCAATGCACCGGCCACTTTCCAACACTTTGTGAACGACATTTTTTGGGACTTCCTGGATGTCTTTGTCATCGTCTACTTAGACGATATTTTGATTTTTTCACCTTCTCTGGGGGAGCACAGAGTTCATGTAGCAAGGGTATTGGGGCGGTTGCGGCAGCATGGCTTGTACGCCAAGGCTGACAAATGTTGCTTTGAACAATCCAGCATTACTTTTCTGGGTCTGATTATCTCCACCGCGGGGGTCGCGATGGACCCTCAGAAAGTCTCTGCAATACTGGATTGGCCTGAACCCACAGACAGGAAAGGCGTCCAACGGTTTGTCGGGTTCGCAAACTTTTACCGCAAGTTCATCAAGAACTTCTCAGGTCTGGTCTCCCCCATTACTCAGCTAACCAAGCTTGGAACTCAGTTCAGGTGGACGCCAGAGGCGCAGGAAGCTTTTGAAGCTTTGAAGAAGCTATTTACCTCGGCACCCATCCTGGGTCACCCAGATGCCGCCTTACCCTACATCTTGGAGGTAGATGCATCAGAGAATGCGGTAGGTTCCATCCTATCCCAGCGAAAGGGCACCAGGGAATTGCTCCATCCTGTGGCATTCTTCTCACGGAAACTCACCCCGGCGGAAAGGAACTACGATATCGGCGATCGTGAACTTCTGGCTATTAAGACAGCATTAGAGGAATGGAGGTACCTGCTGGAAGGTGCCTCACACTCCATCTTGATATTTACAGATCACAAGAATCTGGAGTACCTGAGGACCGCCAAACGCTTACGCCCATGACAGGCGAGGTGGGCATTGTTCTTCTCAAGATTTAATTTCCACATTACGTACAGGCCTGGATCAAAGAATACGAAGCCAGATGCGTTGTCACGCATGTACGAGGACGCCAAGGAGATCCCAGTGCCCGACACTATCCTGTCTTCGGGAAACTTCTTGGTGCTCCAGACGGACCTTCGTTCCAAGATAATGGAGGCATCCACGGCCATACCCATCCCAGCCGGGGTGCCCCTCCAGAACAAGGGGGGACTCCTACGGAAGGAAGATCGGATTATGGTGCCAGAGGAAACCCGAACCCTGGTCTTGGGACATTGCCATGACCACCCGATGGCAGGGCACTTTGGCTCGGCCAATACCCTAGAGCTCCTCCGACGCTCCTTCTGGTGGCCTGACATGGCTAAAGATTGCAAACACTACGTTAAATCCTGCATCACCTGCCAAAGGAACAAACCATCAAGGAACAAGGCTTGGGGTCTTCTGCGGCCTTTACCGATTCCCGAACGGCCTTGGCAGAAGATTTCGATGGATTTTATAGTCGAGCTCCCACCATCACTAGACCACACAGCAATCCTTGTGGTCGTGGACCGTTTATCTAAGATGGCCCACTTCATACCATTAAGGAAGACTCCGTCGGCAGCCGAAACTGCGCGAGTATTCATTCAAGAGATTGTAAGACTGCACGGGGTCCCTGAAGACATTGTTTCAGACCGATGGGTTCAGTTTACCTCAAGATTTTGGTGGGCTCTGTGTAAAGCCCTGGACATCCAACTGTCCCTCTCCTCTGCATTCTACCCTCAATCCAACGGACAGACCGAAAGAACCAACCAGACTCTGGAGCAATACCTGCGCTGCTATACATCTTTTGCTCAGGATGACTGGATACCACTTCTACCCTTGGCGGAATTCGCGTACAACAAAGCGTGCCATTCGGCAACGGGGCAGTCCCCGTTCTTTTCCAATTATGGGTTTCACCCTATCTTCCTCCCGGACTTAGTCCCTGAGTGCCCAGTTCCAGCAACACAGGATACATTGACATTCTTCTCCTCGAACAACAAGAAGCTACAGGAAGCCATCATTCGGGCCCAAGAAGACTACAAGAAGGCATTTAACAAGAAACGAAGGGGAGATCTGGTGTTGCGGCCCGGAGAGAAGGTTTGGTTGTCTACATCCAACTTAAAGATGCTTTGCCCCTCAAAGAAATTGGGACCTAAATTTATAGGACCCTTTTGCGTTAAGCGGATGGTCAACGAGGTGGCTTACGAACTTGTCCTCCCTGACACACTCAAGATCCACCCAGTCTTCCATGTGTCCCTGCTGAAGCCAGTGATCCCAGATGCCTTCCCTGAAGGAGAATCTAGACCTCCGGAGGCCATAACGGTCGCTGGAGAAGAAGAATTTGATGTAGAAACAATCCTGAAGTGCCGAAGGAGGGGGGGCCAGACCCAATTCCTAATCAAATGGAAGGGCTATGGCCCTGAGGACAATTCTTGGGAACCAGCCCATAATGTCCATGCACCCAGACTTGTCCGGAGGTTTTTTCGCGATCACCCGTGGTGGAGAGATCGGGTGGGCATCCGGAGGTTGCCCGTAGGGGGGGCAATGTCAGGGATCTCCTCGATCCCCGCCGCGATGGTCCCGGCGCAGGCGCAGTGCGCCGCCCTGTGCAGGGACTCGGGCACTAGGTCCGGGCCGGCCGCGGCGTTCGAGTTCGCGCATGTGCAGTAGAAGCCACGGCCGCCCGCTGGGCACCAATGGCAGCGCAGGGCGGGATATTTAAATGGCCCTGAGCTGTCATTCAGTGCCTTCTGGTCTTACCTGTATCCTGCGAACCTGTGAATTGTAAGTTGCTGACCCGGATTGTGCTCTGACCTTGTTGTATTCTCCTGCCCAGACCCTTGCTTTGCCTGACCTCTCTCTTGAATGCCCCCTATTGGATCTGACCTGCTGTTACTGACCTGGCGTGTGACCCGACTATTCTCTGCCCGCTGCCTTGTACCATACCGTCCTCCCTGTTACCGACCCGGCTTGTCTGACTTCACACCTGCTCAGCCATCCATCCATCCCTCCCAGTGGGGTCTTCTGACCTCCTCATATCAGGCTCTTCCCCGTGGCAGCCCTCGGCGTATACCACTACCACTGACGGGTTTACCCAGTAGCCACGACCTGGTCTCGGGGAGCTCCAAGTCCATCCCCACCATCAGGGGCCCTGGTGAACAAGCACCCTGGGACTTAGACTCCGTGCTCTGGGAATGCCTATTTAGTGGAGTGCTAGTGGTACCGCCGGGTGGTCCCTTACACCATGTCTGGAGACCAGAACCATCCCCAGGATTTAGGTGATTGACCAAGCGTTAAATCCCAGCCCACATCCATATCTCACTAAATTGAGGAGTGCAAGAAGTGATTCCTACTGAGCCTGTTCTAAGCAAGATGAATTTCTGGAACTTATGGCATTTTTTTCTTAATAGAGTTGGATTAAGTCCCCATGACTTGGGGAATGTGAAGCTGTTCTAGTGAATCGGTATGAGACGTTTAGCTACATTAAGCAAATGAGAAAAGCACTACATTTATAGTGTGAAAGTGAAATAGTGGGAACATGGAGCAAGAAGTGCAACTTCGAGAGGGGAAGGTCAGTCTCCAGAATCTCAGCTATGCGATTCCGTATTTCTTCCCATAAGCGCTCAAACTCAGTACATTCCCACCACATATGTAAGAACATGCCCCTCTTGCCACAGCCTCAGAAACAAAGATCAGTAGTGGATGGGTAAATCCGGGCTAGAGTCATGGGTACTCAATACCACTTGATAAACAATATGTAATTATTTTTTTTAGTATCTAGAGAGCTAGAGTGAGTCAGTTGGTATAGATGTTGTAGTTGCTTGCACTGTAGGTCACATTCCCACTCTCTGTGAGCCATTTTAGATCGAGAAACAGTGGAGAGATGCAACCCAGATAGTGTGTAGGGTAGGGTCAATAGTGGCCCATAGGCGTTCAAATGCTGTTAGAGTGGACTTAGTCCAGGAAAGTTGTCCCAGAGTATAGAAAAAATTACTAAGCTGAAAGTATCGCCACAAATCTAGGGCAGTGGTTCTCAACCTTCCTAATGCCGCAACCCTTTAATACACATGTTGTGGTGACCCCCAACCATAAAATTATTTTCGTTGCTACTTCATAACTGTAGTTTTGCTGCCATGTTCATAGTATTTATGCGTGACAAATCGCAAACACATCGATCAATAAGTTTAGAAAAAAGTTAGCGAAGTTCTGTGAGATGCTGCAGTGCCTCAAGAGTAGCCCGATGCTTATGTTGCAACGTTGCCTGCTGCAAGGCCATGAGGATCTGTTAAACGTCCACCTGCCTCTTCTTAAGTCCAGCGCCTAGTGCAATAAACGCCACGAACGGCAACCGTGTGACCCTCCCAAATGTCACCATCACTGACCCCCCTCCGTGGTATTTTCAGAGAAATAATGTGTAAGGATTTCCGTAACCTTTGCCATGACAGAGGTATCATTTAAAAGGCTTTTATTAAGTTTCCAGGACCAATTTCTGGCAGCCGAGCATGGCAGCAGGAGGGAAACCGTGTGATTGTAATGTGGTCGAAGATGGTGATCTGTTCTGTGGTCAAAATATCTAAGGTGTAGTGGTCTACGAACAGGTCAGTTCTGGTGTGGCTGTCATGTACTTTTGACTGATAGCTAAAATTCCTCTTGGACGCATTCATAGCCATCCAACTGTCCACCAGGGAGTATGTTTGCAAGGACTTATAAAAGTGCTGATGACACAAAGGTGTGCAATAGGATTTATATCCCTGGAGGTGTCTGTAACATGGAACATGATTTGGCATGGCTGGAAGATTGGTCAAAAAAGTGGAAATTGCAGTTCAAAGTTTCTAAATGTAAAATAATGCACCTAGGGAAATAGAATCCCTTGAGACAGTACAATATTGGGGGTACAGTGTTGGCCAGCAATTCAGAGGAAAAGGACTTGGGGGTATTTATTTCAGATGATTGCAAAATGAGAAAGCAGTGGGGAGAGCAAATAGAATTCTAGGATGCATCACTAGAGGGGTCACCAGCAGGAGGAAGGAGGTCCTGATTCTCCTATATAGATCTTTAGTTAGACCTAATTTAGAATACGGTGTCCATTTCCTGGGGACCCCACTTACAAAAAGATATTGATAAGATAGAATGAGTCCAGAGATGGGTAACAAAATGGTGAAAGGTCTGGGGAATAAAACATATCAAGAGCGACTTCAAGAACTTAAGATGTACAGTCTAGAGGAAAGAAGGGAAAGGGAAGACATGATTGAAACCTTTAAATACATCAAGGGGGTGAATAAGGTTCAAGGGGACAGTATTTTCAATATGAAACCAAAATCAAGAACACAGGGACATGACCTTAAACTTACCGGAGGAAAGTTCAAAACTAATCTCAGAAAGTACTATTTTATTGAAAGAGTAGTTGATGCTTGGAATAAACTTCCAGCAGAGGTAGCGAGCCAGTCAACAGTATATAGCGTCTACATTTTTAGGACAAGCATAGATCTATACTCAGACAAAAACGTTAACAAACACCCCCCCCCCCCCGTCTTTTTAGCCAAGTGTTCCAGGATCGCATTTATGAAAGTGGGTTAGCAAAACCTTGAATACTCCCTTCTAGAAAAACATATCTACCCTAAGTAGTGTTCCAAGAACACTACCCTAGTGTTCCAAGAGTTGGAAAGCACAATGTTTGTGAATAGCGATGTCAGTATTGTGAGAATTTTCCAATGGAGAAAGCATACAGGTGGCGCAAACCCCTAGCGCATTATCTAAGGTTTAATAAAAAGTGTAAAAAGAAAAAATATACTCACAGACATAGCACATATACACCCTGTTCCAAATTATTATGCAAATTCTATTTAAGTGTCACAAAGATTAAATATTTTGTTTTTCAGTTTAACTCATGGATGGCATTGTGTCTCAGGGCTCTTTTGATCACTGAAAACAATCTTGGACACCTGTGATAATTAGATTGGCAGGTGAGCCCAATTTAAGGAAAAACTACTAAAGGAGGGTGTTCCACATTATTAAGCAGAGCACCATTTTCAAGCAATATGGGGAAGAAAAAGGATCTCTCTGCTGCCAAAAAGAGTGAAATAGTTCAATGCCTTGGACGAGGTATGAAAACATTAGATATTTCACAAAAACTTAAGCGTGATCACTATTAAGAGATTTGTGGCTGATTCAGAGCACAGACGGGTTTGTGCAGATAAAGGCACATTGAGGAAGATTTCTGCCAGATCCATGCATCGGATCAAGAGAGCAGCTGCTAAAATACCATTACATAGCAGCAAACAGATATTTGAAGCTGCTGGTGCCTCTGGAGTCCCACGGACATCAAGGTGTAGAGTTCTCCAGAGTCTTGCAACTGTGCATACACCTTCTATTCGGCCACCACTAACCAATGCTCACAAGCAGAAATGGCTGCATTGGGCAGAAAAATATATGAAGACTAATTTTCAAAGAGTCCTGTTCACTGATGAGTGCCGTGCAACCCTGGATGGTCCAGATGGATGGAGTAGTGGATGGTTGGTGGACGGCCACCCTGTTCCAACAAGGCAGTGATGTCAGCAAGGCAGTGGTGGTCATGTTTTGGGTCGGAATCATGGGAACAGAGCTGGTCGGCCCCTTTAGGGTCCCCGAAGGTGTAAAGATGACCTCTGCAAACTATGTGGAGTTTATGACAGACCAGAAGGAAGAACTATGCTTTCCGTAATAAAATCATCTTCATGCATGACAATGCACCATCTCATGCTGCAAAGAATACCTCTGCATCAATGGCTGCTATGGGGATAAAAGGAGAGAAAGTCATGGTGTGGCCTCCATCCTCCCCTGACCTCAATCCTATTGAGAACCTTTGGAGCATCCTCAAGCAAAAGATCTATGAGGGTGGGAGGCAGTTTACATCCAAACAGCAGATCTGGGAGGCTATTTTGACATCTTGCAAACAAATTCAAGCAGAAACTGTCCAAAACTCACAAGTTCAATGGATGCAAGACTTGTGAAGCTGCTATCAAATAAGGGGTCCTATGTTAAAATGTAACGTGACCTGTTAAAATGTTTAAAAAGTTAAAATGTTGTTAAAAGTTTGATTGAAATAGCTTTTGATTTCAGTAAATATGCTGCAAACACAACAAATGACAATTTTCAGTTCTTTACAACCTATAAAGTGTTTTGAAACTTAAACAATGATATGCTCAGTGATAAATAAATATAAATCCTTTCCTCAGATCTATGAATATAATCAAAGTAAAGTCCCAAAAAATAAATCAAAAATATCTCAAAAATATCATATGTCCCTTTTTAAAAAAATAAATCAATCAATCCAAGTGTCCAAAATTCGATTCAAGTGTACAAATCCTCAGCCTCTTGCAGCAACTTGATTTACCACAAAAACATAAAAACCACATAGTGCATTATCCTTTATAAAGCAAATTAATGCATGAAAACAATCCAGTGATATTTCACCCAAGTGAAAAAGGTGTATAAATAAAAATAAAAATATATATAGGCACATGTGTATATACCCAATATATAGTGAAAAACCGTGTATGTGAATCACTCTTTTTGTGCTCAAAAATCACACGACACAGTGTGCACTTCTACTGAAGTAAGGAGTGAATACCCTTACCAATATTCAAAAATAACTTTTGCCTTAATATCAATCACCAAGAGGACTGTATGATGGGATGAATCTTCCTGCCAGTGTCCTCAGATTTCACTCTGAACTCATAGCACCATATGGATCCATCCACACTAGTACTTCAGACCAATTTCCACCATATCCGCCATCCAGATACCAATGTATGAAACAGAAAATAGTGTAATACTGCCACACACTAAAATCCAGAAATTTTAATGGTACTGCTTACATTGTTAAAATCTTGTTATCACATATGAAATAAATACAGAAACCTTTCTGCCATCACAGATCCAGGAGAGTCCAAACCGCCTGTGACAGTCAATATTCCCGTCTCCAAGATGGCCGCCGCTCCACTTCCGGTTCCTCGTTTGCGTCTGACGTCACTTCCCTTTGACGCGGTTCGTCATTGGACGTAATCATAAACCCTTTATGATTACGTCCAATGACGAAACGCGTCAAAGACATTTACTAAAGAAAGCGTCAACAAGTAGACGCAAAATCGAATTTACTAACCAGGCACAATCCAGGAATCAGTCTAAGAAAGCAGACTTGCTAAGAAGCACGTCTAACACAATGAAAAATCACTGCAGAGACATGTTTACATTGAAATTTGCTTTCACAAATCTCGAGACTTCAGTTTAAACAATATCTTATATTTCAAAAAAAATTTTAAATGTGTAAAATATAGTTTTTTAAAGGAATTCATGACAGTCAAGAACTAGACACTTTTCGTGCGCATGTGCAAAACACATTTTAGCCATCTGCCGTGGGCGCTTTCTTTTTAGACGCTGTTAAATAGTATATCTCAGTGTGGAGTCCTCTGACAGACGGCACTCGATCGCGTTTACTGTGTTTAACAAACAGCACTAATTGTAGCTAGGCATATCTTTATGTATTCTAATTTGATTCCCCTAGTTCTATTGATTCTGTTTTTGTTTCTTATCCTTTATAATTATTTCTGTAATGGTTTAACATATTTTGAAGGTCTAGATAATATATATTTTGACAGTTGAATCTAAAAATAAAGCTCGGCAAATAAAAAAAATTTAAAAAAACAGCGTGGGGTCCCCCTTCCCATCCATACCAAGCCCTTCGGGTCTGGTATGGTTCTTAAGGGGTAACCCTACACCAAAATAAAAAAAAATGGCGTGGGGTCCCCCCCAAATCCATACCAGACCCTTATCCGAGCATGCAACCCGGTAGGTCAGGAAAGGGGATATGAGCGAGCGCTCCCCTCTCCTGAACCATACCAGGCCACATGCCCTCAACATGGGGGGTGCTTTGATGTTTACAAGGGCCTCTTCCCCACAACCCTGGTTGGTGGTTGTGGGGGTGTGCAGGCCGGAGGCTTATCAGAATCTGGAAGCCCCCTTTAACAAGGGGGCCCACAGATTCCGCCCCCCCTATGGGGATGAGTATGGGGTACATGGTACCGCTACTCATTCACAAAAAAACAAAAAAACACTTCCTTTAATAAAAAAAAAATCTAAAAGAATGTCCCCCGAAGTAGATCCAACGTCAATCACGAAGCCCGCCACCAGCAACCCGAAAAAAGAAAAAAAAAGGTTCTGTTCCCGACGATGGCTGCCCAGCCCTCTGCTGTGAGCTTGGTTGACAGCTCTTAAATATGTAAGGGGCGGGGCCACCCGGGGACATCATCCGAGTGACCCCGCCCCATATGACATCAATGATGTCGTATGGGGTGGGGTCACATGCGTGATGTCCCCAGGTGTCCCCGCCCATTACATATTTAAGAGCTGTCACCCAACCAACACCAGAGGGCTGGATTCCATCGTCGGGAACAGAACTTTTTTTTTTTTCCGGGTCGGCGGCGCCTTACATTGTGATTGACGTTGGATTTACTTCGGGGGGACATTCTTTTAGATTTTTCTTTTATTAAAGGACTTGTCAAAGACCGTGTCCTGTCATTTTTAGCACTACACTTTTTGTTTTTTCGTGAATGAGTAGCGGTACCATGTACCCCATACTCATTCACATAGGGGGGGCCGGGATCTGGGGGTCCCCTTGTTACTGGGGGCTTCCAGATTCTGATAAGCCCCCCGCCCGCAGACCCCCACAACCACCGGCCAGGGTTGTGGGGAAGAGGCCCTTGTCCCCATCAACATGGGGACAAGGTGCTTTGGGGGGGAGCCCCCCCTGCCCCAAAGCACCCCCCCATGTTGAGGGCATGTGGCCTGGTATGGTTCAGGAGGGGGGGGCACTCGCTCGTCCCCCCCCTTTCCTGACCTGCTGGGCTGCATGCTCGGATAAGGGTCCGGTATGGATTTTGGGGGGGGACCCCACGCCTTTTTTATTTTGGTGTGGGGTTACCCCTTAAGATCCATGCCAGACCCGAAGGGCTTGGTATGGATGGGAGGGGGGACCCCACGCCAGTTTTGTTAGTATTTAATTTCCGGTAAGTCTTTTACATTCGACTGTCAGTGGGAACCCCGCTGACAGCTGAAACATTAACACATGGTTGTCACTACTAAAATACCGCATGAGTTATTTTATCAAGTCATGCAGCATTTTAGTAGTGAAAACCAATGCAGCGTTGATGTTTGAGCTGTCGGTGGAATTTCCCACTGACAGCTGAATGTAAAAGAATTGCGGGGAATTAAAAAAATAATTTAAAAACTGGCGTAATTTAAAAAAAAAATAAAGGTGTGGGGTCCCCCCTCCTATCCACACCAAGCCCTTTGGGTCTTGTATGGATTTAGAGGGGAATTTTCACGCCAAAATTTAAAAAAAATGGCATGGGGCCCCCCCAAAATCCATACCAAACCCTTTTCTGAGCATGCAGCCTGCCAGGTCAGGAAAGCACTCGCTTGTCCCCTCCTCCTCAACCATACCAGGCTACATGCCCTCAACATGGGGGGGTGCTTTGGGGCAGAGGGGGCTCCCCCCAAAGCACCTTGTCCCCATGTTGATGGGGACAAGGGCCTCTTTCCCACAACCCTGGCCGGTGGTTGTGGGGGTCTGCGGGTGGGGGGCTTATCGGAATCTAGAAGCCCCCTTTAACAAGGGGGACCCCAGATCCCACCCCCCTTACGTGAATGAGTATGGGGTACCTGGTACCGCTACTCATTCACAAAAAAACTAAAAGTGTAGTGTAAAAAAAGACAGGACATGGTCTTTGACAAGTCCTTTAATAAAAGAAAAATCTAAAAGAATGTCCACCGAAGTAGATCCAACGTCAATCGCGGTGTAAGGTGCCACCGACCCGAAAAAAGAAAAAAAAAAGCTTCTGTTTCTGACAATGGCATCCAGCCCTCTGGTGTTGGCTGGGTGACAGCTCTTAAATATGTAAGGGCAGGGCCACCCGAGGACATCATGCATGTGACCCCACCCCATGTGACATCATTGTTGTCACATGGGGTGGGGTCACTCGGATGGTGTCCACGCCCCTTACATATTTAAGAACTGTCAACCAGGCTCACAGCAGAGGGCTGGGCAGTCATTGTCTGGAATGAAAGAGATTTCTCTTTTATTAAAGGACTTGTAAAAGACCGTGTTCTGTCTTTCTTTACACTACACTTTTGTTTTTTTGTGAATGTGTAGTGGTACCATGTACCCCATACTCATTTATGTAGGGGGATCGGGATCTGGGGGCCCCCCATTCCGATAAGCCCCCCACCCGCAGACCCCCACAACCACCGGCCAGGGTTGTGGGGAAGAGGCCCTTATCCTCATCAACATGGGGACAAGTTGCTTTGGGGGGCCCCCCTGCCCCAAAGCACCCCCCCATGTTGAGGGCATGTGGCCTGGTATGGTTCAGGGGGGAGGGCGCTTGCTCGTCCCCCCCCCCCTTTTCCTGACCTGCCAGGCTGCATGCTCGGATAAGGGTCTGGTATGGATTTTGGGGGGGACCCCACGCCATTTTTTTTAAATTTTGGCATGGAAGTTCCCCTCTAAATCCATACCAGACCCGAAGGGCTTGTTGTGGATAGGAGGGGGGACCCCACACCTTTTTTTTTTTTTTTTTTTTTTAAATTATGGTGCCGGTTTTTAAATGTAATTCTCGCTTTTTTTTTTCTTCACTATAGCTCAGAAATTCAGCTGTCACTTCCCCCAGCTAAGAGAAAGTTTTCTCTGTGTTTATATCCCTAAAGGAAACATTGTTTACTTTTAGTTTATTAAAAGATACAACGTTTTCTGTAACTTCGGGGAAAGTGATAGATAAGCTTGTGAACTACAGTGAAGAAAAATAAAAGGCTAGCATTTGCATTTAAAAATCAGCGCCGACATACACTTTGTATTGCGAAAAAAATTAATAACAATTGTGTAAAACGAGGCATTATTTTCAATGGATTTTCATTCGTAAACCGAAAATTACGTTAACAGAGGCGTTGGTAAACCGAGGTACGCCTGTATTAGTATTGCAATCATTTGTATTGGGATACATAGAACCAACATACATCTGAATTCGCAACATAGTACAACATTTGTGTCACATTTGAGATATCTGGCTAGTTACACTGACCTTGCCCAGGGACTTAGGGTTGATTCACACCACAGAAATAGAGGCTGGATTAGTGTGACAGCTCAGTGGATAAGTGGTTAGCACTGCTGCCTCACAGTGCTAGGGTTGTCAGTTTGAATCCCAACCACGGCAATGAAGTTGCATGATATCCCTGGGTGGCTACCCTAACATAGATGTGCTGGTGGCAGCATCTTTGCTTTCTGTCTAAATTATCCCTAGAATGTGAATATAATGAGGCCTTGTCTGTTCAAACACCTTCAAAGCTGCACCTTATGTGAATGTCAAATGATGGGATGAGATAAGGGCCTGGACTAATGCTGGTTTGTACTCCGCCCCCTTTTGGGAAGGATTTGTCAAGCCAAGAGCTGAGAGAGAAAAGGATTAAAAAAAAATAAAAATAAAATAATGGCATAGAGTCCCCCTCCAAATCCATAACAGACCCTTAGCCAAGCATACAGATACCGCATGCCTTCAAAGATTTATTTCCTTTGTTGAATTGCCTGCTTGGTTCACACTAGATGCGATTTAAAATTGTGCTTTTTGTTGGCAATTTCACTGTGTTTCGCGTATATTTACCAATGAGTTATTGCGTTTTCAATTGTGTTTTGCATTGCGATTTCTATTGTAGTCTATATGTGAAATCGCTACAAAATACAGAAAAAGTTAGTCAAGAACTACTTTTGAAATTGTGCTGCAGCAAATCGCTTATGTTAAGACACTCACATCCACATTCATTAGATCCGATATCGGGTACAATTTAAATTCCCAAATCGCACCTGAAATCGTGCACCCTGGTTGTGACTTGGCATGCGATTTTCATGCCCTGCGATTTGCAAATCGCATGCCAAATTGTACCCGATGTGACCGGGGGCTAACACCACAGTCACATCTAATCCAAATTGGAAATCGGGCAACTTACAGTGAAGTCACACAATTTCAAAATCATATTGGATGTGAATGGAGCCTATAGTGGACAATAGGGTGCGACTTGGCCTACGATTTGCAAGTCGCCTGGCATGCAAATTGCATGCCAAATTGCACCCGATGTGACTGGGGCCACCCCGGGCACATCAAAGCGGATTTTGAAGTGGTGCAACTTACAGTATGGCAGTGTTTCTCAACTCCAGTCCTCATGGACCCCCAACAGGTCATGTTTTCAGGATTTCCCTCAGATGAAACAGCTGTGGTAATTACTAAGGCAGTGAAACTGATCAAATCACCTGTGCAAAATAATGGAAATCCTGAAAACATGACCTGTTGGGGGTCCATGAGGACTGGAGTTGAGAAACACTGCACTACGGTCACATCATGTGACTTACAGTGAAGTCCCATGATTTCACAGTCGGGGGACATGCTGATTTAAAGTGTGATTTGCAAGACATCTGACACAGATCTCTCTGCAAATCGCATGAAAAGTAGTGTATTCATTGCTTTAGAAATTAGTGCGGCTCCAACCAAATTTGAACCACACCAATATGAACTCTCTAATAGCGGTCACATGGAGTGCGACTTGGCATGTGATTTGCATGACATGCAACTTGCAAATCGTATGCCAAGTCGCACCCTATTGTCTGCTATTAGAGCTGTCACATGGGTGCGTTTCCAACACTGATTTCTAAAGTAGTACATATACTACTTTTGTGGCGATTTGCATAGATATCTGTGTCAGATGTCTTGCAAAACCGCAAGGAAATTGACATCTTTACTGTAAGTCACACGATTTCTAAATTGGCTTTGATGGTGAATGTATGTTTGCAGCTCTACTGTGTATATGACATTGGTGAATATATGTTTGCAGCTCTACTGTGTATACGACATTGGTGAATATATGTTTGCAGCTCTATTGTGTATTTGGTGAATATATGTTTGCCGGTAAAGGCCCAAAGTCAACATAAATTGGGTGCATATTTTATTACTGTTAAGAGGATTGTAGAAAAAGAATAGCTAGCTGCACATTGAACACGACCTATTCATTGGTACATAACATGGTCTTGTGGTGCATAGGGGGCTTTTGGTTAGTTTGGACATACTTGCATATGTGCACTCTAACAAGCTAGATTTGGGCATATTATATAGCTTGCAAAATATAAGTGTTAGGGGTGCTAGTATATTGAACTTGAACATGAAATAACCCCCCCAAAAATAAACATAGTCCAAACGTTTATTGATCAAATACTGTACATGTTCCACATTTATTTGGACAGCAGCAACAAGTAGGTAGTCAATTTCTTGGTGGGAAAAAAAAAGCAGAATTGATGTTGCTAAAATAGAATGGTCCTGCTCATAAGAGCTTACAATCTAAAAGATTATACTTCTAATGAACTGTGCTTTCACAGGTTACAGCAGGAAACAAATGGTTAATATGAATCACTTAAAAATACATAAGTGGCAAAATACCAAACACCTCCCCAAATCCCCCACACCTACATTTCTCATCAGGTTTGTCCGAAAACTGCATTTCAGTCTAAATAAGCAAGCAAACTTTAGCCAAGTGCAGATTTGGAAGACCAGAGCAAGTGACATGTTAGGATTACAATGCAAAGATAATAAACACACAATCATTGCACAATAACACACAAACACACTTTAGAAGAAAAAAAATGCAAAACATTTACAGCCCACATCAAAACACAGCGTGAGTGTGGTCTGGGGAAATTCACCACAATATCTCTTTCTCCCCAAACCACCACAGGCAAGGACTTGCTGAAAATAACCTGACCCATTATAGGGAATCACCCATTATGGCAACTCTTTATACAACATAGGCCACACCCACCACTGTCATTCATTTGGTCAGAGAAAGTGTTTGCACCTGATTAATTCTCTTCCCACCTGCGTTAACACTTGGTATACATGCCCCACAAATCAGAGTCAGAAAGAAATCCACAGTGAAGTTTACCTGTGCAGCATACAACAGAACATTGAACAGGGATGTGAAGGGGAACCCCATGGCAATATTTATTGGCACTATGGGCACAATTCACTCCAGATTATCGCATGCATTAAGGCAGTCACATGACCACATCTCGCATGCAGTACTGAAAATGTCAATTCACTTTTGCTAGTATGCGGGATTTCCCATAAATCGGAAAAACGCTCAGGAAATCAAACAGAAAAAGGCCTTACACATTCGCAGAGGCAAATGTGGCATTTTTTACTTTTTTTTCCTCAGCTCATTAATTTCAATGGGCTGCCTAATATATGGGAACATGCAAAAATACTGCAGGCATATTATTTTAAAAGTGTGTTGCACCTAACCGCACAGTAGTGTAGTGCCATGTGTTTTGGTGGCTGTGAATGCGTCTGTATTTACTAGACTTGTGGAGGTGCAATTAAGTTTTCATCACGGTACTTGCGCACATCTGCAGAGGGCATTGCATTTCTTTGCTGTGCAGGAAAATGTGTGCTCTTGCATGCGTTTCTGCACCACAAATATTGTGAACAAGTCCTAAGGGCCAGTTCACACTATAGAAACACAGTCTAGATGTATTCCAGATGTGGTTTTGCATGCACTTTTTTGATGCATGTTTAGCGTGTTCCAGTGCATTTTGGATGTGTTTTTGACGTGTTCCAGTGCATTTTTTTATGCATTCGTTAATTTTCCCCCCCTCTCTTTTTCTTCAATTAAATTAGGGACATGTGTGTTTTAGTGCGTTCCAGGGCATTTTACTACGTTCCAGTACAGTTCTATGCATAAACAATGCAGCCTGTTCGACTGTTTTGGCAGCACCTGCAATACACTGGAACTGCAAGCGCTGATGTGAACTATGACATTGACAACCATATAATCTTCTTTCTGTGCGTTTTGGATGCAAGAAAAGCAACTGAAAGACATGTACTGTGAACTGGCCCTAAAGGTTATTATAGGTAAGGGAACTGGACTGACCAGGGATTGTGAATTCAATCAGACTAGTGGTGAGATACAATCAGGAATCATATAATAATGCGAGATCTGAGGTGTAGCTGATAGGCAATGAGACACATTAACTTGATCAGTAAATAAATATTTAAATAAAAAGAGTGGGGCGGTGATACATAGATTTGCAGATGGAACAAGTGATGACGGGAAGGGGGGGGGTCAAGTTGTATAAGGAGAGAGGTTTAAGGGCTCGTTCACACTTGACTTGCCCCTATTACGTTTGACAGGCTTTTGGGAAGCGTTTTTAACGCTCCTCAAATGCTCCCCAAACGCCCTATGCACGGTTTTGAGGCATTTGATAAGCGTTTGCCAAGCGTTAAAACTGCACCACAAATGCCTGTAATGAAGTTAACGCTCTGCAAATGCCTCGCAACTGCGTCGCAAACGCCTGCCATGCATTTGAGGAGCGGCACTATAGACTTGAATGGGAGGCTTCAACTCCTCCTGCCTCGATATGAGGCGCCAGTTTTGCAGCGACGCAACGCTAACGCTTCAGTGTGAACAGCACTGTGTGCTGCCATGTGCAGAATTTTCATAGGTGTTTGCGAAGCATTAAAAACGCTTCCCAAACGCCTGTCTGATGCCTGCTGACAAAGTTAGTGTGAACGTAGCCAAGAGAAGAGAAACAAAATTGTAATGAAATATAAACAGAAGGAAAATTGAAAGTTTCAAACTTGTTAGAAGAACAGGATGCAGGTAAGATTCACTCCCTTTCCACTTTCTAGTCAGTAGCCAAAAAATGATTGATCAATATTCCTGGCACTGACAGAACCCTGGAAATTGATCTCCATGTTTTGGGCATTCACAAATGTCAAGGAGCTTACAATCTAAGGCCAGAAACTCAGACATATACTAGGCCAAATTAACCTAACCACATGTCATTGGAGTGTTGGCAGAAACACACCCATGCAGAGAAAGCATGGAAACTGGGATGCAGACAGGTGCAGCCATGACTGGGATTAGAACCCATGACCCAAGTGCTGCAAGTTCTGAGTTCTAACCACTAAGCTACTGTATGAGGCAGAGTTTGATCTGCAATGTAGAATAGTTACATGATTAAAGAGAATGAAGATATATAATTATATTGGGAACTTAGAACTAGTCATTCTCAATTATTTGAGATATAAGTGTGAAAATGTTTGACATTTGAAAATAGAATGTATGACATTCATTAGGAAATGCATTAGTTGTCCGATCATTTTTGGAGAAACCGCAACCAAAAAAAAAAAAAATTTTTATAAAGCTGTGCTTTTGATTTTAAATTTTAAGTACTCTCATGCAAACAAAAACGCCAACGGGACAAAGAGGTTGTTCGCCACCTAGTGAACATATCCGGCATTGCATCTAGAAATGTGCTTCTGTATTTACTAACAGGACAAGAGTCTACAAAGTAGACTCTTTTCAATGAGCTTGCTAGATTCCTTTCTGATGACTGACAGGTCTAGATTGATTGAATTGAGTCTGCCTCAATGTTCAGCGTCTGCTGGTAGACTCAATTCTTAATAAATCAGGGCCTAACTGACATTGATACCAATTTTGTTTTTTAAATCCTGACCTTTGACCCTGACCTTGGCCTTTGACCATGACCTTGACCCAAACACTAACCCTGGCACTGAACTAGATCAAACCTCAATCTAGGTATTTTTTCTTTATATATATATATATATATATATATATATACAGTCAGGTCCATAAATATTGGGACATTGACACAATTCTAACATTTTTGGCTCTATACACCACCACAATGGATTTGAAATGAAACAAACAAGATGTGCTTTAACTGCAGACTGTCAGCTTTAATTTGAGGGTATTTACATCCAAATCAGGTGAACGGTGTAGGAATTACAACAGTTCGCATATGTGCCTCTCACTTGTTAAGGGACCAAAAGTAATGGGACAATTGGCTTCTCAGCTGTTCCGTGGCCAGGTGTGTGTTATTCCCTCATTATCCCAATTACAATGAGCAGATAAAAGGTCCAGAGTTCATTTCAAGTGTGCTATTTGCATTTGGAATCTGTTGCTGTCAATTCTCAAGATGAGATCCAAAGAGCTGTCACTATCAGTGAAGCAAGCCATCATAAGGCTGAAAAAAAAAAATAAACCCATCAGAGAGATAACAAAAACATTAGGCGTGGCCAAAACAACTGTTTGGAAGATTCCTAAAAAGAAGGAACGCACCGGTGAGCTCAGCAACATCAAAAGACCCAGAAGACCATGGAAAACAACTGTGGTGGATGACCGAAGAATTCTTTCCCTGGTGAAGAAAACACCCTTCACAACAGTTGGCCAGATCAAGAACACTCTCCAGGAGGTAGGTGTATGTGTGTCAAAGTCAACAATCACCAGAGTGAATACAGAGGGTTCACCACAAGATGTAAACCATTGGGGAGCCTCAAAAACAGGAAGGGCAGATTAGAGTTTGCCAAACAACATGTAAAAAAGCCTTCACAGTTCTGGAACAACATCCTATGGACAGATGAGACCAAGATCAACTTGTACCAGAGTGATGGGAAGAGAAGAGTATGGAGAAGGAAAGGAACTGCTCATGATCCTAAGCATACCACCTCATCAGTGGAGCATGGTGGTGGTAATGTCATGGCGTGGGCATGTATGGCTGCCAATGGAACTGGTTCTCTTGTATTTATTGATGATGTGACTGCTGACAAAAGCAGCAGGATGAATTCTGAAGTGTTTCGGGAATATTATCTGCTCATATTCAGCCAAATGCTTCACAACTCATTGGACGCCGCTTCACAGTGCAGATGGACAATGGCCCAAAGCATACTGCAAAAGCAACAAAAGAGTTTTTTAAGGGAAAGAAGTGGAATGTTATGCAATGGCCAAGTCAATCACCTGACCTGAATCCGATTGAGCATGCATTTCACTTGCTGAAGACAAAACTGATGGGAAAATTCCCCAAGAACAAGTAGGAACTGAAGACAGTTGCAGTAGAGGCCTGGCAGAGCATCACCAGGGATGAAACCCAGCATCTGGTGATGTCTATGCGTTCCAGACTTCAGGCTGTAATTGACTGCAAAGGATTTGCAACCAAGTATTAAAAAGTGAAAGTTTGATTTATGATTATTATTCTGTCCCATTACTTTTGGTCCCTTAACAAGTGGGAGGCACATATGCAAACTGTTGTAATTCCTACACCGTTCACCTGATTTGGATGTAAATACCCTTAAATTAAATCTGACAGTCTGCAGTTAAAGTACATCTTGTTCGTTTCATTTCAAATCCATTGTGGTGGTGTATAGAGCCAAAAATGTTAAAATTGTGTCGATGTCCCAATATTTATGGACCTGACTGTATGTATATCTTTTTTTTTCATTTCCACTCTGCTGGCAAAGCATTACAAATCATCCTTAATGGGGAGAGACCATATGTGCTGCTTAAGGTCTCTGTCCCCAGTAATGTCAGATATGTCTGAGCCCAAATCCTGTGGAGCAGGGGGAGCCGATTTACTCACCACAGCCTAGGAGATGAAGTGATCTGTTGTAGAGGCTAAACTGTGGTTGCAGTTTCTCTTTCCCTCTCCTACTCTGGCGCCATCTTAGATACTTCTCCATGAGTCTGGCTGCCCTTAGGGGAAAAAGGAATCCATAGTGCCTGGAAAGGGGTAGCAGTCCCCCGCGGTTGAAGTGAAGCTCTTCGGTGCTGGGACATGACCAGGTGACTTGAACAAGCATGTCCAAGCCACCCCCCCCCCCTTTTTTTGTTTTTTATTGCGATTTGTGTCCCCATTAGGGAGATTTACTCTCTCTATTTGTCCTGTTTACCATTATCATTGATAGTTGAAGAAAATCCCAAATTTTGGGTTGTCCCCAGAAATGTAGTAGAGGGGAAATTTTCAAATGGGACACTAGTTCTGATGACCTGGGGGGGGGGCAAGGAATTTGCAGGCATTTCCTCTCACCTCCTGTTTGGCTATGGGACAGGAAGTGAAGATGGCATAAAAACTGATAGGGATTATAACCCTTCCTTACTCTTTCTAAAATGAAAAAAAACATTTGCTTATAGTTATACTTTAGATTTTAAAATTAATTTTTTTTTCTGTGTACTAAGCTAAGACTCCTGTTCCTAGAGAGATAGTTGCACTGTGTTACCAGTGTCTGTATGCTCGGTTTAAGATTCCTGTTAATGCAATTGTGCTTTGTGTTTTTGCGGACTGCATGCAGATTAGTCAGCAGTTTGTCTAAGTTACCATGTGCTACCGGACAGAGTTCTTGTGTGTATTGTTGCCTTTGAACGGCTGTAGAGAAGAGAAGGCTGCAGATAAACAAGTACAACTGTGGCTAGTGACTTTGGTGGGTATACGTAAGGGTTAACCACTTTCATTGGAAATTGTCATGGGACTACCTCTTTTGCACTGGATATTTATTATTGTATTATATATAACTAACAATTTTTGTCACTTTTGCTTAAGGGCTAGACTATTTTGTAGGGGTGAGTGCACATTTGGATATTTTAGTTTTTTTATTTTTATGTACATTCCGAAGGCAGATATGCTATTGAAGGAAGGATTACCAGCTCCAAGCCATGGTCAGCGAGGAGCAGAGACTCTGAAAAATAGTCTAGCACTGAGCAGGATTTTGAACAAAGCAAGATGTCCCCCCAGGAATATACAAACACAAACAATCACCAGGTGCTTCCAATGTGCAATACTAAATGCCTTGCCTGTAATGCCGGCCATAGATGGAGAGAAAACCAGCCGATTTTTCTTTAAGAAAACGAAAAATCGGTCGTTCAATCGGCCGACGTTACCAGGAACGGTAAAAAAAATCGGCCGATTTTCATCCCGTCTACAGCCGGCAAAAAGTGTCTCTGCAGAGAGCTCCGCTATTTCTTTGACAGTTATAGCGGCTGCAACATTGTATCTATTTGTATCCATTTCGGATACAGATGTTTTTATTTAGAAACAAATAGATACATTGTTGCAGCCACTATAAATGTCAAAGAACTGTCAAAGAAATAGCGGAGCTCTCTGCAGGGACACTTTTTGCCAGACTGGAATTCTTCTTCTTCTTCATCCTCTTCTTCTTCCTCTTCCTCTTCTTCATATTCTTCTTCTTCATCCTCTTCTTCTTCCTCTTCTTCCTCCTCTTCTTCTTCTTCATCTTCTTCTTCTTCATCCTCTTCTTCTTCATCCTCTTCTTCTTATTCTTCTTCATCCTCTTCTTCTTCTTCATCTTCATACTCTTCTTCATCCTCTTCTTCATCTTCTTCATCTTCTTCTTCATCTTCTTCTTCATACTCTTCTTCATCCTCTTCTTCTTCATCCTCTTCTTCATCATCCTCTTCTTCATCTTCTTCATCCTCTTCTTCATCCTCTTCTTCTTCTTCATCCTCTTCTTCTTCATCATCCTCTTCTTCTTCATCCTCTTCTTCATCTTCATCCTCTTCTTCTTCTTCATCCTCTTCTTCTTCATCCTCCTCTTCTTCATCCTCTTCTTCTTCCTCTTCTCCTTCTTCTTCTTCCTCTTCTCCTTCTTCCTCTTCTTCATCCTCTTCTTCTTCATCCTCTTCTTCATCTTCCTCTTCTTCTTCTTCTTCATCCTCTTCTTCATCCTCTTCTTCTTCATCTACTTCTTCTTCATCTACTTCTTCTTCATCTTCCTCTTCTTCTTCATCCTCTTCTTCATCTTCCTCCTCTTCTTCTTTTTCTTCTTTTTTTTTGTCTTCCTCTTGCAGGTCACTGCTCATGCGCAGATTTTTTATCAGTAAAAAGATCAGCCGATTTGCCCATCATTGCCGCAAAAATCGTCCGATCCGCAAATTCGGCCAACTTTTTTCAAACTTGACCGATAAAAAAAATCTGCCAAAATACCGAAAAACGGCCGACCTATTAACCCACTAACGATCCGAAAATCGGCCGATTTTATTTTCGGCCGAGAAATCGGCCGCTTTTCAACCCATCAATGGCCTGCATAAGTCTCTGGACAAGAAAGCCAAAGCATTAGTTGCCACCAGCACTGGTATGCATTCCTTCCTAATCTGCCTTTACCAATTTATAATGTACAGTATCTCACAGAAGTGAGTACACCCCTCACATTTTTGTAAATATTTTATTCTATCTTTTCATGTGACAACAATGAAGAAATTACACTTTGTTACAATGTAAAGTAGTGAGTGTAAAGCTTGTATAACAGTGTAAATTTGCTGTCCCCTCAAAATAACTCCACACACACCCATTTACATTGTAGCAAAGTGTTATTTCTTCAGTGTTGTCACACGAAAAGATAGAATATAATATTTATAAAAATGTGAGGGGTGTACTCACTTCTGTGTCTCATATGTCCATTCAATTTGTTTAGAGTCCATAGAAAGAAGCACTCCGACCTTTCGACAAACACAGACTGAACATAAAATATGAGTTTAGGAACATAACAGAGACCCCCATTTAATAATCATTGTGTTGCCTTCACAGGCTAATTGAATTAAAGTTACTTATATGGGACATGTAGTGTACCACTGCCATCTAGTGGCAAACGTGTATGGCAGTTCTCCTCTGGATATGTAAGCTCTCAGACAGGAAATGACTCTTGGTTTAGGAAGCTCGTCAGCCATTTTAGACTTCTATTAACTGTGGATGCAGTGTGCTTGCTTCTCTCCCAAGGGGCTTGAGACATCATCACCTTTTCACCTATAAAATAAAGTTGGATTCTTTGGTAGACAACACAAGCAGTGGGCTTCTGTTTGCTGGAGATTCTGACAAGGGTTTAGCTGTCCGTTTAGAGCCACACATAGTCAGTGTTTTGAGAACGGAACAGTGAAAAGGTGAAGCGCAACAAGCCTGGAGATAGGAGTCACTGCACAGACAGAATGAGTCTAAGATCAGGAAGACAGTATAAGGCTGAAGATCAGTCACCCGGGACACATCAAGGCAGGGAGAGCATGCCAAGTGTCCAGCAAGATGATGCACGCTCACACTCATCTAGATCAGCAAGGTCCAGTCAGATTTCATCAGCAAGTGCCCTTTTAGCCAGAGCTCGCGCCAAAGCTGAGGCAGCTCGTGTTCAGCTAGAATTCGCTGAGAAAGAGGCCACCGTTATGAAGGAAATTGCTGAGAAAGAAGCCGCAGAGGCTGCCATTATAAAAGAAAAATCAGAACAAGAAGCAAAGTTGCATATTCTTCAGCGGCAGAGGCCGCAGCTTATGCCGAAATGGAACGGTATGGAAGTGGGTCTATCCACGAAGGCCCATATGTGCCTGAGAAACCCCTCTCCTCAGTAGAACGCACAAGGGAGTATGTCCAAGAACATTCAAGCAGCAATGCAACAAAACAGTTCCCTAATCCAGAGTCAGCTGAATCTAAACCAAGACCAGCAGAATCCCTGAGTGTACAAAAACAAACCAATCCAGAATCAGCTGAATCTAAACCAAGACCAGCAGAACCCCTGAGCGTACGAAAACAAACCGATGAGGCCAGCAGTACCAGAGCGATTAAAAATGAATCCTTAGTACAGCAATCCAAACACCAGAGTACACAAGATGTCACTAAATATCTTATCCGTAAAGAAATGGTTAATTCGGGCTTTCTCAAGTTTGATGGCTGCCCTGAGAATTACTGGGCATGGAAGTCTTCTTTGCTGTATGCAGTCAAAGACTTAGGCTTATCAGCAGCTGAGATGCTGGACCTGATGATAAAATGGCTTGGGGCGGAGTCAGCAGAACATGCAAGAAGGATGCGCAGGGTACATATATTTAACCCTCCAGCAGGACTTGATATGGCCTGGCAAAGGCTAGAGGAAAGATATGGATCACCAGAGGCAATTGAAGGTGCTCTAATGAAAAGACTTGAGTCTTTTCCCAAGCTAAACAGCAAAGACAACTTGAAACTGCAAGAGCTGGGTGATATTCTTTGGGAAGTCCAGTGTGCCAAAGAAGAAGGCTATTTAAGAGGACTTGCACATTTAGATACCGCCAGCGGTACTAAGCCAATAGTGGAGAAACTACCTCACAACCTGCAAGAAAAATGGGTGAGTGTTGGAGCCAAATACAAAGAACAATATGATGTCCCCTTCCCCCCTTTCTTTGTGTTTTCTAGATTTGTACAGCAGCAAGCAAGGATCCGGTGTGATCCCAGCTTTTCCTTCATCACCAGCAGTCAAGTGCCAAAGGCAGAAAAGCCACTTAGATCCTACAATAGGACTTCAGTGATCGCCCACAAGACAACGGTTCCCCCTGAGGACCCAGGCTGTCCAAGCAGCTACAAGGTAAACACCTTAGAAGGTCCTGACAGACTTTGCCCACTTCATAAAAAGCCCCATCCTCTAAACAAGTGCAAAGGGTTCAAAAGTAAACCCATCAAGGAAAGGATAGCCTTTCTTAGACAAAACGGCATCTGCTTCAAGTGTTGTGGATCCACTAAGCATCTAGCAAAAGACTGCAAAATACAAGCGGATTGCTCAGAATGTGGCAGTAACAGACACATCACAGCTTTACACCCTGATACATTGCATCAACCACTAGAGGTCGCTGAAGAGCAGAAAGATGAGGGCAGGGAGCAAAAGGATAATTCAGCTACCCCAGTAATGTCCAAATGCACTGAAATCTGTGGTGACAGTACAAGTCCACGCTCATGTGCCAAGATCTGCCTAGCAACAGTGTACCCCACAGGGAAAAAGGAGAAGGCAGTTAAGATGTATGTAGTTCTGGATGAACAGAGTAACAGATCACTGGCAAGGTCAGACTTTTTCGATGCCTTCAACATTACATCAAGTGCTATCCCATACACCCTAAAGAAATGTGCAGGAATGATAGAAACTTCAGGAAGAAGAGCTACTGACTTTACTATTGAGTCTCTTGACAAGAGAGTCCATCTCTCACTTCCCATTTTGATAGAGTGTGATATGATACCGGATGATAAAACAGAGATCCCTTCACCAGAAGTAGCCCGTCATCATCCTCATCTCAATTCAATATCTCACCTTATTCCAGCTATCCAGACAGATGCCTCTATTCTACTTCTTGGGAGAGACATTCTACAAGTACATAAGGTACGCTAACAAATTAATGGGCCCTTTAATGCCCCCTATGCCCAAAGACTTGACCTAGGGTGGGTCATAGTAGGAGAAGTTTGTCTAGGAGCAGTACATCGGCCTGACAGTGTCAATACGTCAAAGACATCTGTGCTACTGAATGGACGCACATCCCTTCTAAGTCCATGCCAAAACAGCTTTGTTGTGAAAGAAACCCTTAACATCCCAAAACCATACTGTGACTTTCCTTCTAGTTACAATAGAGACATTAGTAGTGGCATGGAGTCTGACACTTTAGGGAACTCAGTATTCCAGAGAACAAAAGATGACGACAAACAAGCAATGTCTATAGATGATCGAGCTTTTCTCCATATCATGGATAAAGAGACTTTCCAAGATGAAAACAACAATTGGGTAGCTCCCTTACCCTTTCGCACACCAAGGTGTTACTTACCCAGTAACAGAGAGCAGGCCTTGAAGCGCCTGAACACACTATGTAAAACCTTGCAAAGAAAGCCTGAAGTGAAAAAAGACTTTACAGAATTCATCAAAAGGATGCTTGATAATAATCATGCTGAAGTAGCACCATCACTGGATGAAGGTAAAGAACACTGGTATCTGCCAATGTTTGGCGTTTACCATCCACACAAGCCAGACCAAATAAGAGTTGTGTTCGATTCCAGTGCTCAACATGGAGGTGTTTCATTGAATGATGTACTACTGAGTGGGCCAGATCTAAATAACACACTTCTGGGTGTCCTCTTACGCTTCAGGAAAGAACCTATTGCTTTCACAGGTGATGTACAACAGATGTTTTATTGTTTCCTAGTGAGAGAGGACCATCGTGACTACCTGAGTTTCCTGTGGTACAAGGATAATGACATAGCTAAAGAGGTGACAGAGTACAGAATGAGAGTACATGTTTTTGGTAACAGCCCGTCTCCTGCTGTTGCCATATACTGCATGCGCAAAGCTGCCCAGAAAGGTGCAGAATGTTATGGTCAAGATGCCAAACACTTTGTGATGAGACATTTCTATGTAGACGATGGACTTGCTTCAGCTAACACACCTGAAGAAGCAGTCGACATTCTCAACAAAGCAAAACAGATGCTGGCAGAGTCTAATCTGCGACTACATAAGATTGCCTCTAACAGCAAACAAGTCATGGAAACTTTCACCGCAGAAGATAGAGCTAAAGATCTCAAAGACCTGTGCCTGGGAACAGACACCCTTCCTTTACAGAAGAGTTTAGGCCTAAGCTGGGATCTAGATAAAGACTGCTTTGTGTTTCAGTTTTCTTTAGCAGAAAAGCCATTCACAAGAAGAGGGATCCTATCCACTGTGAACAGTCTTTATGATCCTCTCGGGTTTGTAGCACCAGTCACCATAAAAGGTAAGGCCTTAGTTCGTGAACTGTCAAGTGGAGAAAGTGAGTGGGATGCCTTACTTCCACAAGAGAGACTCCATGAGTGGGTCCAATGGACAGAGTCTTTACAAGCTTTACAATGTCTTCAAATATCCAGATGTTATGTTCCTGTTTCATTGTCACAGGCCTGCAAGAGAGAACTATACATCTTTTCAGATGCCTCCATTATAGCAATAGGTGCAGTCGCTTACTTGAAGGTAAGTGATGCAGGAAATGTCTGTCATGTTGGATTCGTAATGGGAAAATCCAAACTGAGCCCTAGGCCGGCACATACAATTCCACGCCTAGAGTTATGTGCAGCTGTACTAGCGGTTGAACTGTACGAGCTAGTGAGAGACGAGATAGACCTAAGCCTAGATGCTGTGAAATTCTTTACAGACAGTAAAACAGTTTTAGGCTATATCTGCAACACTACAAAGAGATTCTTCTTGTATGTCTCCAATCGGGTGAATAGGATCAGACAAACAACCTGTCCAGAGCAGTGGTTCTATGTACCCTCAGAACAAAATCCTGCAGATTATGCTACCAGGCCTACACAGATAGCTTGCCTTCAGAACTCTATATGGTTCTCAGGTCCACCTTTTCTGTATCAGACAGCTGTAGATAATCCTGATGACAACAATGTTTATCCTTTAGTGGATCCTGAAGCTGATCCTGAAATTAGGTCAGAAGTAGTAAATTTCAGTACTAAAGCCTTTGACACCAGACTACGGCCGCATTGTTTCGAAAGATTTTCCAACTGGAAGAGACTATGCAGGGTTATAGCAAAATTAATTCATGTTGCCAAAAGCTTCCAAAAGAAAACTAATGATGATCAACCCGGAAGCTGGGGAGTTTTCCATGAAAGAGTCAGTTTAGAAGAACTTTCACAGGCCAAAACAGTTATAATTTCTTCTGTACAACACGCATGTTTCAGACAAGAATATGACTGTATTGAACAACAAAGGACACTTCCAAAACAAAGCCGTCTTACAAAACTGAGTCCCTTTGTAGATCAAGATGGACTATTGAGAGTAGGTGGCCGTGTATCCTTTGCCACGCTGCCAGATGAGGAGAAGCATCCTGTCATCATTCCTCATGATCACCACATTGCAACATTGATCGTAAGATATTATCACAACCAGATAGTTCACCAAGGGCGCCACATAACGGAAGGTGCAATCAGAGCTGCAGGTTTCTGGATTCTTGGTGGAAAACGTCTAGTGTCTGCAATCATTCACAAATGTGTCGTGTGCCGTAAGCTCAGAGGGAGATTGGAAAACCAAAAGATGGCAGAGTTGCCAAAAGATAGAGTCAATCCTGAACCTCCCTTCACTAGTGTGGGTGTTGATGTGTTTGGCCCCTGGGCAGTTGTAACACGACGAACTAGAGGAGGCAGTGCTGACAGTAAACGCTGGGCTGTTCTTTTCACATGTCTTTCTACAAGAGCAGTGCATATAGAATTGGTTGAGTCCATGTCGGCATCCAGTTTCATTAAGGCTCTAAGAAGATTCTTTTCTGTTCGTGGTCCAGCTAAGTTGATTCGCTCTGATAGAGGTACTAACTTTGTAGGAGCATGCAAAGAGCTGCATATATGCTCAAATGATACAGAACTTCTAGACTATCTTCAAGACAAAGGATGCACATGGATCTTTAACACTCCACACTCATCTCACATGGGAGGTGCTTGGGAGAGATTAATAGGTGTAGCTAGGCGCATTTTAGATGCAATGTTACTCCAAGCAAAACCTACTCGTTTGACTCATGAGACTTTGAGTACTTTCATGGCAGAAGTTATGGCTATCATTAATGCAAGACCTTTGGTACCACTATCTACAGATCCTGATAATCCTACAGTTCTTACGCCTGCCATGCTCTTGACCCAAAAGGTAGACTCTTTATCGGCCCCTTGTGGGGACTTTAGTACAACAGAACTTCATGTAAAGCAATGGAAACAAGTCCAATGCCTGGCTGATACGTTTTGGAAGAGATGTAGGAGAGAATACCTGTGTACCTTACAAAGTCGCAAGAAATGGACTGAGACCAGTCCCAACGTCAAATATGGAAATGTTGTTTTATTGAAAGATTGTCAAGAAAGCAGAAACAACTGGCCTGTGGGAATTGTCACAAATACATTGCCAAGTAAAGATGGTAATGTCAGAAAGGTTGAAGTCAAAGTGACAAAACAAGGGACTGCTAAAGTGTATACTAGACCAGTTTCAGATGTCATTGTTCTCCTTTGAATAGCATTTCTGTTGTGTAGCTGGCACAATACATAGCAGAGAGCTCCTCACTGATAGCGTTCAGGCTAGACATTCGCCATTGAGTTAAATTCCATCCTGTGGATTACAATTGGGGTTGGAGATAGTTTGGCCTTGGGCGGCTTCTCCAATCCGAAGATGGGTTTATGGACTAAACTATTTCTTCATGTGGGCCATAAGCTTGAAGTACCATAGCCAAAAGACCCTGATATGTTGTGGACTCATGTTTTAGTTTATGTTACCAATTTAGGCCGGAATGTATTTTCTTATGTGTACAGTAGATATGCATGGGTAGTGATATAATATATTATATCAGGCAGGGAGTGTGTTGCCTTCACAGGCTAATTGAATTCAAGTTACTTATATGGGACATGTAGTGTACCACTGCCATCTAGTGGCAAACGTGTATGGCAGTTCTCCTCTGGATATGTAAGCTCTCAGACAGGAAATGACTCTTGGTTTAGGAAGCTCGTCAGCCATTTTAGACTTCTATTAACTGTGGATGCAGTGTGCTTGCTTCTCTCCCAAGGGGCTTGGGACATCATCACCTTTTCACCTATAAAATAAAGTTGGATTCTTTGGTAGACAACACAAGCAGTGGGCTTCTGTTTGCTGGAGATTCTGACAAGGGTTTAGCTGTCCGTTTAGAGCCACACATAGTCAGTGTTTTGAGAACGGAACAATCATGGAGCACGTTTTTCAATCTAAGAAGTCTGTTTCACAAGGCTTTGTAAATGGAAATTCTTCTGTATACATTATCCCATTAGTTTGGTTTCAGGTAGCCTCAAAAACAATTGAGTACTGACGTGATACTTTTTTTATTTGCACTAACATATAATTTTGAGGGCAAGCTTTCGGGGTAGGTCCCCTTCTTCAAGGTCTAAGCAGTACTATTACAAAGTTTTAGCAGAATGTTAGAAGAGATGTGGGGGATGAGAAAAAAAAAAGAAGAAACACAAGCCTAGGGTTAGACTAGAGATAAGACACAGCAAAGCAAAAGCAAAGACGGGGGGGGGGGGGGGAGAACAACACTCACAGAGGGAGTCATAAAAATGTTGGATAATGATTGAGGAATCCCATGTCCAAATTAAGGCCCTTATCTTTGTGTCAAATAGAATTATCATTCTTAGTTCAAAAGTTTTTCTTTCCTGAATGGATTTGAAATTTCCTTTAAGAACTAAAACATTGAGGTCTTCCATCATAACAGAGCATGGAACTCTTCTGAAAGAAATATGCCAGCAACCACCAATACTAGCTTTCAGACAACCCCCCAACCTCAGAAATAAACTAATCAGTAGGAAACTTCCTTCTGATTATGAGGTCACAAATAATGGAAGCAAACCCTGCAATAAAAAACGCTGCAAACTGTGCAACCAAATCAATCCATCAAAAAGTATCAGACACTCAAAAGGGATCTTCAATATCTTTGGATCAAACAGCTGCACCTCTAGTAACGTTGTGTACCTTATCCAATGCAAAAAATGTAGCAAAGGCTCTTATGTTGGCGAAACAGGACAGGCATTGCAAACAAGGATGAATTTGCACAGACATACCATCAAGGAACATAAAGAAGATGACTTTTGCACACCTGTGGGACACCATTTCGCACAACCAGACTACATTATGGAAGACCTCAATGTTTTAGTTCTTAAAGGAAATTTCAAATCCATTCAAGAAAGAAAAACTTTTGAACTAAGAATGATAATTCTATTTGACACAAGATTTTGGGCCTTAATTTGGACATGGGATTCCTCAATCATTATCCAACATTTTTATGACTCCCTCTGTGAGTGTTGTTCTCCCCCCCCCCTTCCCCCCCAGTCTTTGCTTTTGCTTTGCTGTGTCTTATCTCTAGTCTAACCCTAGGCTTGTGTTTCTTTCTCCTTTTTTTTTTTTTTCTCATCCCCCACATCTCTTCTAACATTCTGCTAAAACTTTGTAATAGTACTGCTTGGACCTTGAAGAAGGGGACCTACCCCGAAAGCTTGTCCTCAAAATTGTATGTTAGTGCAAATAAAAAAAGTATCACGTCAGTACTCAATTGTTTCTGTCGCAAGTGCACTAATACGGCTACAATCACCTCAAGCAGGTAGCCTCAAAGAAGCAATAGAAATTTTGACCAACAGTGAGAGAGCACATAGAGGCAGATCACACAAAACCCGACATACAATTGTTTATTGAGGAACATGAAGGCACAGTAAGGATCCGGGTAGACAAGTGGGTTGAGTCAAGTACAGTACAGTGATCTGGGCAACCATGTATGGCACATCAAGGGTACAGGCCAGCACACATGGCAGCAATTGCATCCAGCAGGCACTTAGTCCAGAGTCCAGCACCACAAGCAATAGACACAGCATGAGTTCAGGGACTGACCAGTCAGCAGCGACCGAAACTCAGGAAGTCCAAGCAGTGTGGCAGGGGCAAGAAGGTCTGGCGGGCAGAGATCCTTTGTAGGCACATCACGGGTCCTCAGACAGCAGTTGCAGGAAGAGCAGAGAGGAGTCCTAGTGTCCAGGAAGCCACATAGACAATATGGATCTACAAGTCCCAGCACTTTAGAAAGCGAAGCACAGCCCATACGGAACTATCTGTCTCAGCAATCTGTGCATCTTCTAACCTTCTTCTAGGAAGTATGCAAGGCACAGGAACTCCTAGGTTAATTAGGCAGGTAAACTGAATTCTTTACACACTGTTGAGTTCAACAAAACACACAAAAATATCACATTTTTTTTTACTTCCATTGTACAGTGTGTCTATCCTTCCTTGTCCCATCCCTAGTCACCTTAAGCCATCCATTACAGTCACTTTACTAGCTTTTATTGCTACCCCATCTTTTCTCTCCCCTTTTTTTTTTTTCCTTTTGCACCTTAGGCCTCATACTGATTGGACGTTTTTACAGCTGCTCCCAGGGGTATCTGGTGTTTTTTTTCCTGCCTCTAAACTCCTCTGCATGTTAGCCTATGTATCTATGCACACATAAACTTTCAGAGATGTTTAGTGGCTGAAAAGTTTAGAGGCAAGAAAAAACCCACTGCCAGTGTATCCAGGAGCAGCAAAGTTTTACCAGAAAAAAAAAGTTTGATGTGTGTAAACGAATGGCATGTTTAGCACTTGAGCGTTAATTAATTTCAATGGACAGAATACATTATTCTTGCTAATGAAATGAATTATTGTCCAAACGCTTGGCATGGCTAAATGCGCCTAAACTCGTTACACACTTTTACAAATGTCAGGCTTGTTTTCCAAAACGTTGCTGCCAGGAGGAAGGAGAGTTAAGAAAATGTCCAGTGTGCATGAGGCCTTAAAATCAATTGTGCCTCCCCCTAACATTACATTTTCTATACCCCCTATATTCCAATTCTCCCTCCCTCTTTCCCCTAAATATCAACATAATCATTAACTCCAGTAGGTATATTAGTTAACCAGCTTCGAGTGTGGTTGGAGGGAGGGATAGAAGGAACTTTTCCCCTTTTTATCTGCCATGATTTCATGTGTTTCTCATTCTTTCTGTTCCCTCTTAATCACTGGTCAACACACTTTTTCTGGCATAAGGTATTCCAATGGTTTTAAGGTCATTTTGGGCTGGCATCAGTTTTTGTCTATCACATCAGGTTTTTGAGATATCAAATATTGCATTTTCAATAAAAACAGCAAATTTATGCTCATATACGAATAGCTATACAGGCATACATACAAGAATAAGACAAGATACAATAATAATGAAACAAACATTTAATGAGCCGTAGCACAAAGTTGTGAGCGACTGCATATCAATGTGAGTGAATGCATATTACCATGTAAGAATTGAATTGTGAAAATAAGAAAAATATGTACAAAAAGGTCATTCACAATAGTGATGTTACATCTGCATAAACGACTTCTTCTTTGACGATCTCCGATGTACATCTTGTGGAATGTCTCCCATCAAACTACATCACCAATCTGGTATCCAAATACCACCCAAAACATACTCTCCTCTCCTCACAAGACCTCCTGCTCTCTAGTTCCCTGGTCTCCTCCTCCCATGCTCGTTTCCAGGGCTTCCCCCATCTTCTGGAACTCTCTACCCCAATCCATCAGACTATCACCTACTCTACTTTCCTTTAGGCACACTCTGAAAACCTATCTGTTCAGGGAAGCCTACCCCGCCCTCAGCTATAAATCCTGTATAATAATAATAATAATCAAGGACCATCAGTAATCTGCCATCATGTTTGAGTCCCATCAGCCTTGGTAACGTTCTTACATAACTTTAATGTCTTAATGAAAGCGTTCACCTTGCTCTTCGCTCACGTGACCCATGTTCTTTGGAAACTGGGCCAAGTGACTATGTAAGTAGTGAACCTTAATGCTCATTCTACATCCAAGTGCTTGGAAACTCAAGAGCAGCTCCTCCACAATCTTTCAATAGTTGTCCGCTTTCCTGTTCCCAAGGAAATTCCACACCACATTCCAAGCTGTAGCCTCTGCCGCAGTCATTGTTGTAACAAAGTGTGGATCCTTGATGAGTGTTTTTATTTGAGGGTCATCAAATATTCCTGCCTTTTCCTTCTCGGCACTGAGACTTGAAAATGTTGAACATATAAAGCTGAAGCAGTCTCCAGTGTGATCAAGAGCTTTGACGAATTGCTTCATTAACCCAAGTTATATGTGCAGTGGGGGAAATACAATTTTATTCCTATCAACCAGAGGCTCATTCTTGATGTTCTTGTCACCAGGCGTCCAAACTGATTCTTGGTGGCCAGTTCTTTTTAACCCAGTGTTCTAATGTAGCCCTACTGTCCCAGTAGCACAGGAAACAAGGGTATTTGGTGTGACCTCTTTGCTGACCCAGCAGAAAATTAACCATTTTCAAACCAACACAAACTACCCATCCATGAACATGCTATAAAAATACAGCACTAAATTTTAACACTAAATCAGTCACTGACTCGCAACAACTTGCAATCATAAGTGACAAAGTTAATTTCGGGTAAAATCAATGAAAAAGGGGTATGCCAATAGCATAAACATGAGATGTGATAGAGCAAATCTGAGATCAGATTTGGAATCAGCACCCTGAAATTAGTCCAAAAACAGCTGCAAAAGTCCAGGCCAGAATTGTTTTATTTTTTTTGTTGGCCAGTGTTATGCTTTATCTGACAGATGGAAGGTCAGAGGGAATGTAACTTTTATATTTGGGCTGTCTGTTTAGAAACCAAATGATTATCTAGATATTTTAACAAAATGTGTTATTTGATCCCAATAGTATTCATTAATACATTCATTAGGTAATAGTATAATCTTTGGAGTAAGGTTTTTTTTTATCGTTTTAGCCAAAATCAGATTTAATCAAACAAATTAGGAATTGACTTTTGATTTTTTAGTTAATTTGTAAGGCTGTAACTCACTAACTGTCACTGCTTACCACATACCCTAAATAGGATTTTCTACAATGTGTACTCCGTTTCAGCATAGAGTGCCAGATAGCCTGTTTCTTTTAGGTACTTTGGTGAGGATCTTTTTTTTTCTTTTTCCTTTTCTATTATTCCCCCCCCATTAAGGTCCAGTCTACCAAAACCCAAACCGTCCCGAAACTATGTCCTACAAAGTCCTGAACAGTGTAAACAGTGTATCAAAGAGGGGACACGTCTTATATCAGATGCATAAAGTCAAAGCCGATATCATTTTGTTTCAATAACTGACTTTTTTTAGACTTGAAAACTAATTCTATACCATCTTGCTATAACAGATAGTTCTCTAGATGGTATCAAAGCCAAAAATCTAAAAGACTAGCATTCCACAAAACTCTTTCAGTAATTGTGATAGACTATCAAGTCGAACCTTTAGGATAGTATTTTGTGAAATTTATTTTGTGGGTATTAGGTTTACTGTAGCCAATTGTAGCTGTCTTCCAAACATTAATCAAACTAAAGCAGCCACAGGACTACTGTTAGAAATCACAGGGTCCTGTACAGCCCCCCCCCCCAAAAAAAAAATCAAAACAATACTTTCACAAAAAATACATTCATTATTAGTGGACACAAACACAGCATAACTTACAAAATTACAGGAGGATACAGTACGAGGGGGGGGGAGCAGGAGTGTGCAGTACAGGGGGGGGGGGCAGGAGGGCACCATACAGGGGGGCACAGTACAGGAGGGTACAGTAAAGTGGTTATGAGGGTACAATACAGGGGAATGGTAAGCAGACACAGTGCAGGGGGTACAGTATTGTGGCAGTAATGTATAATACAGATATGGTCTCCTCAAGCAGAGCTGCACAGGGAAGCTACTGTTTACATTTAATGTAAAACTGGAATGACGTCTCCCCCTCTACCTTCCCTTCCAGATTGTCTTTCTCCATTCCCGTACTTTGCAGGGGTTAAGGAAGAACCTGAGGTAAAGTATCCTATTATTGCTGCTGCTTGTTTGGGTGGGATGTTTATTGTGTCGGGCACATGAAATGAATAGGAGAGGAGGGTCAGCAGGGATTGGTGCAATACATGTCCTGCCCACACAAGCAGCAGCAGTAGGAAGATGCTCCAGCTCTGGTTCTTCCTTAGCACCTGGAAAAAAATGGGGGGGGGGGGGGCTGAGAACCTTGGAGTAGGGAAGAAGTAGAGAAGAACTGTAGTGAAACTGGGGGATCCTGGTCTGTATAGGAATAAACAAGGGGGTAGGATTTTGCTGGTATGAGGGAAGGGGGAGGAGAGGTAAATAGATGGAGGTCAGGGGAATGGAAAGGGATGGCCAGGGATGGGCATAGGGAATACTGCCAGCTGATGAGGAATAGCCACAGTATAATTAAATCAAATGGGCTAACTGGCAGTGAGAGGGGCTGATCTACACTGAATATTAAAGATGTCTCTGTGAGTGCAGGGAGGGGGATTCTGGTCATCTGCAGTGCTTGTGTCAGGGCAGGAGCCGAGGAACGGACAGGCAGGCCTAACAATGTAACGCACTGGCTGACGACAACCACCACCCACAGACCGAAGTCCCTCAGGGCACGGAGTCTAAGTCCCAGGCTGCCCTTCACCAGGGCCCCTGATGGTGGGGATGGACTTGACGCAGCCAGGAACCAGGTCGCGGCCCCCGAGACACCTCAGCTGCGGTAATGGCGTGTAGCTGGTGGAAGAAACAAAAGAGTAGTCAGACAAGTCGGGGTCAACAACAACAGGACAAAACAGTACAGGACAGCAGACGAGAATCAAAGGTCACAAGCCGGGTTCAGCAACAGAGGGTCAGATCAAAGGAGATTACAAAGAATAGTCAAGTCACAAGCCGAATCAGAATACCAGGAGAGTCACGAGAGTCAGAACAGAGTAATAGTAACACAAAGACACAAGACACAAGTGCAAAGAGCATGTGCGGGCCACAGGCTTATATGTCGTCAGCCACGCCCCTCTGGGGGGTGGACCTCAGAGACCTGAAGGCATAAAAAGGATTCCCATCATGCACAGCAGAATCCAAGATGGACGCCAGCACATGGAGTAACATAACCTCAGGGAAAAGGTAGGACCTTGACAGCTTGTGCATGGGACACACACACACCCCTGTGTGAGGGTGGAGTGCCTCCAGAGAAGAAGCAGATAGATGAGGAGGGAGGGGGAGTGAACTGGAGGGACTATTGTTGGGAAAGTGTCAGGAAGGGAACTCTGGCTGGCCGGGGGGGATGAGGCTGTAAATTAGTAAAATTGATAGATGTCAGCAAACCTCGCTGAGGGAAGGGAGTCGGGGATAACAAGGATCCGAGATATAGTGAAAGCAGTGTGACAGGCAGAGGTGGATGCATCTGTGTGAGGATGAAAGAGAGCAGGACAAGACAGTGGGTGAGGTGGGGTGTAAGATGTCAGGGAGGGAGAGAACCATGACAACAGCTGGAGATGTAAGAAACAGATAATGGAACTGACATGTAGTACTAGGAAATGGAAAAGAGCTGGCAAAGCGAGGGAAACTGTTGCCAGAAAACCGCAGGAAAGAAGCTTCAAAGACCCCCCCCATACACCTAGGGCCCCTGGGCATTTCTCAGAGGTGCCTGTGTGCCATAGGAAGAGACCGGTAAATTACATATTTAGCAGCCCTTTCCCCCACTCTCAAATCCTGACATATCCCCCTGTGTTCCTGCAGTGCCCGGGGGGGGGGGTGTTTATGGGCACACAAGGGAAGGTCATATGGTCATATGTGGCCCAGACAGTGAGGCGGATCAGTGCAGTGTGGCAATTACCAAAAGACAGTCTTTCAGCTGCTGGAAGGAAAGAGAGACACAGTGCATCATTTCAGTAATTACCACAACACATTGATCCGCCTCCCTGTCTGGGCCCTACAGGAGGACCAGTGGTCCCCCACATAGGCAGCCCTGCTACCTAGTTGTGAGCTTTTCTCACTTTGCTGAGGAGATGCTATTTGAAATAATTAAAAAAGCTTTTAGACCACTCCAGTGGTCCAACTATAGTGCCGAATTAGTAGAAAGCCCTTAAAGTGATTGTAAAGGCCAAAGGTTAGGCATTTTGGTAAAAAACCTTCAGTGTGCAGCTCCCCCCAAAGCCCCCCCCCTGAGCCCGATCTCAATCCAGTGCTGTGCACGAGAGCCAGAGCCAAGACTCCCTCGGGTCTCTCTTTCCTCATTGCCTGAGAAACGGCAGCAGGTGTGAACAGCCAGTGAGGAGAAGGGGGGGGGGTGAGCAATGCCCTGTGTGTCCCATAGACCCATAGAGGCAGCTCTGGAGCGAACACCCACAAGTGCCCTCAGAGCAAGCAGCTTAATTTGGGGGCACTCGGCATGGGAAGGAGCCAGGAGTGATGGCACAATTGCACAGAGCAGGTAAGAACTGATGTGCGTGTATATATATTGTAACCGCTTGCCGACCATCCACAGTACTTATACTGTACCAGGGTGGCACCTCTGCGCAAAATCACATATATATATGTATATGTGATTTTGCAAATCCGGGTAGGGAGCGCGCGCCCGCCCTACCTGTACTGCCGATCGCGACCATGAGTGTAAATCACCGGGTCCCGGCCGGTGATTACCCACTGGAGCCTGGTGATTACCGGCAAACACCGACAGGGAGGAAGGCTGCATTGTTTACAATGCAGCTCTCCTTCCTGTCAGTTTGGGCACACTGCTCAGGATGGCTGAGCACAGCCGTCCCGATCAATGTGCTTACAGTGAAGCACACACCCCCACCCCCTAGTAAAACACTTCCATCACACAGTTAACCATTTGATTACCAACAAATATTAACCCCTTCCTCCCCAGTGCCATTAGTACAGTGTCAGTGTCGGTGTCATCCTTTTTCCATATGGGGTACCACTTATAGGTGGACAATTTTTATTCAAGCGTGCCACTATTTAGACATTTGCCCACCATTAGAAGTGGGTGGATGCAGGGTGGTATATTCTAATGGTGGGCATACCACACAGGTTTTCTGGCAGAGATTTCTTCTCTTTTTTTTCACTCGGCCCACTGGCTACATACAAAAAGAAAAAAAAAAGGACATAGCATATGTACCCAACAAGGACCAATGACATACTGGTACATCACTGGACTTTGAATGGTTATACCAGGATGATGCCTACAGCTGCAGGCGTCATCCTAGTATTGTTTCTTTTCAGCCGTAGATCGGCTTTAAAAGCAATCCTAGTGGCTAATTAGCTGCAGGATTTTTTACAAGCAGCAGGAGACGATGCCGGTATGTAAACAGCGGTTGCATCATACATGTGAGGTATCGCCGTGAACGTCAGATCAAGGGCAGTAATTCAAACACTAGACCTCTGTAAATCTAAAATGGTAGCTTTTAAAGGCTTTTAAAGCGTTGCCTATGGATATTAAATATGTGATTAAAAAAAAAACATGAAAGGGACAGTGTAAAAATAATGTTAAAAAAGCACCCTCGCCCCCCCACGCGCGCGTACACCTGCGTGATCAAGTGTTGACCTTGTGCTGGTATGTAAACAGCAGTTGCATCATGCATGTGCAATATCACCACAAACGTCAGATCAAGGGCAGTAATTTTAGCACTAGACCTCCTCTGTAAATCTAAAATTGTCTATGAATATTAAAAATGTATGTAGTTTGTCACCATTGCACTGGGCATGGGCAGTTTTAAAGCATGTCATGTTTGGCATCCATTTACTCCGCATACCATCATCTTTTATATTTTACCAAATAATTGGCCAATATATTGTGTTTTTGTGCATTAAAAGTAAAAAAGTGTATTTTTTGCAAAGTACTATGTGACACAAAAAATTGCAGCACCCACCATTTTATTCAATACTGTGTCTGCTTTAAAACAAATATATAATGTTTGGGGGTTCAAAGTAATTTCCTAGCAAAAAATACTGTTTTTTTTCATGGGAACAAAAAGTGTCAGAAAAGGCTTGGTCTTCAGGTGGTCAGGTGAATGATGTGTGGCATAAACTTCTAATGCCCCCACCCCACATAATGACCCCTTTTTTGGAAAGCAGACACCCCAACCTATTTGCTGAGAGGCATGTTGAGTCAATGGAGGAATTTGTTTTTTGGAAAATGACAATTTTTTTGTACACAAACCTTTCTCTTAAATGATTTATTGCTCACACATGCCATGGGTATATGTGGAATTACTCCCCAAAATACATAAAATACATTCTGCTACTTCTCCTGTGTATGGGGGTACCACATGTGAGAGACTTTTTGGCAGTCTAGCCAAGTACAGGACCCCAAAAGCCAATAAGCACCTTCAGGTTTTTAAAGGGCTTTATTCCCTCATTATACTTCCTGACTACCTATCACAGTTTCTGAGACCCTGAAATGCCAGGATAGCACCAAATGGAAAGTAGACACCCCAAAGAATTTGATAAGAAGCATGGTGAGTATTTTGCAGATCTTGTTTGTTGCCTCAAGTTTTTGGAAAATGAAGAAAAAAAAACAAAAACATATTTTTTCTTTTCTTTTTTTATATTTCAAAACCTTGTGAGAAAAAATGAGATCTGCAGAAATACTCACCATGTCTCTTCTTAAATTTTTTGGGGTGTCTACTTTCTAAAAAAAGGGTCATTTTGGGGGGTTTGGTGCTATCCTGGTATTTCACGGCCTCGGAAACTGTGATGGGTAATGAGGAAGTTACGCACTTCAGGCTTTCAAAGTGGTCATTGGATTTCAGGCTCCTGTATGTGGCTAGGCTGCTAAAAAGTCTCACACATGTGGTATCCCTATACTCTGTAGAAGTAGCAAAATGTATTTTGGGGTGTAATTCCACATATACCCATGGCTTGTGTGAGAAATATATAATTTAAATGACAAGTTTGTGTAAAGATGTTTTTGCCATTTTACAAAAACTTGTGGAAAAAAAATAAATCTTCCAATATGCCTCTCAGCAGATAGCTTAGGGTGTTTACTTTCCGAAAAGGGGTCATTTAGGGGTGTTTTTACTGTGCTGATATTTTAGCACCTCAAGATGTGATAGGCAGTCAAAGTGAAAGCTGTGTATATTATCTATACCATAGATGGTAGATGCTATAACTTTTACACAAAGCAATCAATATACACTTATTGGTATTTTTGTAACCAAAAACATGTAGCAGAATACATTTTGGCCTAAATTTATGACTAACTTTGAGTTTGCTATATATTTTTTATAGCCGAAAGTAAAAATATTCTTTTTCTTTAAAATTTTTGGTCTTTTTTTGTTTATAGTGCAAAAAATAAAAAGCACAGGTGATCAAATACCACCAAAAGAAACCTCTGTGTGAAAGAAAGGACGTAAATTTAGTTTGGGTACAGCATTGCATGACCGTGCAATTATCAGTTGAAATAGCGCAGCGCCGAATAGCAAAAAGAGGCCTGGTCATTAAGGGGGGTAAATCTTCTGGATGGCAAGTGGTTAAAAAAAAAAACAAACCTTTATAACCACTTAAAAGTAGTACTGAGAGGGATTTTTATTCAACAAGGAACTAAGGTAGAAAAGGAAAGAATAGCCACAATTACCAATACTTTAAATATGCTCAGTGAGTTGCAAATTAAACATAAACTTCCATCCCCATCATTTTTTTTCGAAATTTCAACTACAGGATCAAGATTAAGAGAGAAGCTCTCTCTTTGAAACTAAATTGGCCTTACATAAATATAAATTTAGTCATTGGCAGAACTACCAGCTAGTGGGGTCGCAAAAGCAGGGTGGCTAGCTGCCATTGTAAGGAGTGTCTGTTACATTCTCTCTTACACCATCTAGCCACAGCACTGACAGCCCTCTCCGCCTCATAAGGATGGGATAGAAGACACAGACAGCTGGTTCTGCTCCTCCTCCTCCCGCCCCTGTACTCTTGTGTGTGCCCACACTCCAATCCCTGGCAGCACTGTGCTTACAAAGGGGATGAGTGTGAGGAAAAGCCCAGCAGCGGGCAACAAGATTGTGGAGGATATGCAGACTGCATGAACCTCCTGCCTTCCTTGAGTGAGTGACTGAAGAGACCCCGCTCCCTTCTTTCTCCTGCCTCACTAATGTAAAGGGGAGATCTGTAGATTGTAATATAAGGGGGACTAAGATGTAAGGAGGGCTCTGTGGACTCTAATGTAAAGGGTAACTCTCTCTGCCCCCCATTCCATCAGAGTCCACATAGCCTCCCCTCACATCAGAGTCTGCAGAGTCACCCCTTTACATCAGCGTTCGCAGAGCCTGTACCCTTATATAAGAGTTCACAGAGCCCCCCCCCCCTTACATCAGTGTCCACTTAATTTCACTGTAAGGGAGAGATCTGTGGACTCTAATGTAGAGGGTAACTCTCTCTGCCCCCCTTTCCATCAGAGTCCACAGATCTCTCCCTTACAGTGAAATTATGTGGCCACTGATGTAAGGGGGGGCTCTGTGGACTCTTATATAAGGGTATGGGCTCTGTGAATGTTAATGTAAAGGGGTGGCTCTGCAGACTCTGATGTGAGGGGAGGCTGTGTGGACTCTGATATAAAGCAGGGGGGCTCTACAGACGCTGATGTAAGAGGGGGGTGCTGCTGACTCTGATCTAAGGAGGGGCTCTGTGGACTGTGATCTAAGTGGGAGACTCTATGGACTCTGATGTAAGGGGGCTCTGCTGACTCTGATGTAAGAGAGGGGCTGTGTGGACTCTGTAATGGGGGCTGTGCAGATTCTTATGTAAGGGGAGCACTGTGGACTTTGATGTAAGGGGGGCACTGTGGACTTTGATGTAGGGGGGCTCTGTGAACCCTGATTAAATGAGAATCCTGGGAACTATGATGTATGTTGGGGTAATAGTTATCAGAGACTCCATTATATCAGAGTTATCCTTTACACCAGAGTCTGCAGTGTTCCCCCCATTACATTAGAATTCCCTCCTTACATCAGAGTTTTCAGTGTTCCTCCTTAAATCAGAGTCCCCAGAGTTCTGCCTTACATCAAAGTCTGCAGAGTCCACCCTTACAGTGTAAGGGAACTCTGCAAGTTCAGTTATAAAGAGGAACTCTTTAGATGTTATTTAATTTCCCTAGCAGTCTGATTATGTCAGTATTTCTGTGTGGAAAGCGGTACTTTTTTTGCATGGAAATATGTTGTTTTTTTATTGTAGGCCTGTAATTCTTAGGAATAACTCACTGAAATCTGTCCGAACAAGAGTCTAGTAAACATCCCGGGTATGATAAAATTTGAAACACAAAATCATAAATTATAATTAATAAATAATCATAAAAAATAATAATATAATAATAATACATTTAATTCAATAATGTAATCAAACCAAAAACACTGAAATTTTAAATAGAGCGCCAAGTTCGCACATCACTGAGCTCAGTTGCAGAATCGTTTTCAGTGTCTGATGACGAATTTCCCCACAAATCATCACTCAATTCTGCAAGTGGTTCTAATTTACTATCGCTGTTTTCTAGCTGGTCTAAAACCGCTTTTGACCTAAAGGGACGCTTTTTGGATGCCATGGACGTTTCTCAGTTTCCAGGCAGAAAGAACAGTAAAAATGCAGGCAGGGCAGGGCACAGGAGAAAGCACTAGGGACAAAATGTATGTGAAATAGTTTGATACAGTAATGTTATACTATGAGATTTTAGTGTATTGAGTGAATGTCACATTTTTTAATTTCCCACCGGTTCCATCCCCCGTACGTCCCGACGCTTGCAGGGACCGGAAGACGGATGCCGGCATCGGCCAGAGGAGATGGCCAGGGACACTGCAGGGGGAACATCGCAGGAGCGCAGGACAATGTAAGTACTGGAGGGAATCCCTGAGCAATGATGCAGGGTAATCCTGAGTGTAACTCGGGGTTACCGCAATTCTACCCAAGATGGAAGAAAGGGGGCCTACTGCAGGACTATAATAAAAGGACCTGAGACAGAGTAAAGAGCCCTGGGATTGGTGAAAAGGGCCCCAGGCTCCAAAGGGAAGGGCCCCGACACCAGAGGTCAGGGGGGCTCTTCATGGTTTCTTGCACCGGGGCCCTGAAGGTTCTAGTTACACCTCTGAATTTAGTAATAAAAATAATAAAGTTTTTGCCTGGGTTCTCCATCCAAGGTGCTCAAACATGCTTATAGCCTATCTTTAAACGATACGATCACCTTTGGGAACATGTTACATGTTCCACCCCATGATGCGCCCACACATCATTCATTCACGGACTTCTGTGAATGAGTGAACTGCAAGTCCCCACAGCCTTAGCAGCTGTTGGCTTGTAGTTTTCATTGAACTACCATGGCGATGTGGAACTGTGGCGTAGTGTGATATACGAGCAAGGAAATATTCTGACAGGTCTGCAGGAGACCTGCATGGCATCAGCGATCTACTGATCACTGGTGCAATGCTTTCCAGGCTCCTGTAGACAAAAATAATAAATGTAAATTTTTTTTATACCTGCAAAAAAATGGGCATTTGCTATTTTTGTATAAAAATTCTGAAATTGTCCCTAATTCTGAAACCATTTTCTCGCCCTCAGCGATTCTACATGCATTTTAGGACCCTTACAAAGAGTTGTATAACATTCCTGAGCAAACTTATTCAGGGGCTACTAAATCACAAGAAGAAATTATTGCAGTTTATAGTAAAGATACCTCATTACCTTCCTTAGATGTAGAGACAATTTCCTCTTTGGAAACACTATTCACCAAAGAGAAAATTGTGCAAGCTATTAAAGAGGTTCTCTAGTCACCATTTTAAAAATTTGAAGTCAGCAGCTAAAACAATTGTAGCTGCTGAGTTTTAATAATGGGTAGGAATGCCCGCTGCAGTCCTAGAAGTCGCTGATCGTCACCATTACTAGTAAAAAAAAAGATTCCAGTATATATACAGCCATTTGTAGACTCTATAACTTTCACGTAAACCAATTAATTTACATGTATTTGGATTTTTTTTTTTTTTAGCAAAGACATGTAGCAGAATACATTTTGGCCTAAATTTATGACATTTGATTTTTTTTTATTTTTTCACTGGACATGTTTAACCACTTTCCTATCGGGCACTTATACCCCCTGCCTTACCAGGCCAATGTTCAACTTTCAGCACTGTCGCACTTTGAATGACAATTGCGTGGTCATGCAACATTGTACTCATATGAAATTTTTGTAATTTTTTTCTCACAAATATAGCTTACTTTTGGTGGTATTTACTTGCTGCTGGGTGTTTTTATTTTTTGCGCTATAAACAAAAAAAAAGAGCAAAAAATTAGAAAAAAAAACAAGTTTCTTTGTTTCTATTATAAAATTTTGCAAACATGTAATTTTTCTCCTTCACTGATGTGCGTTAATGAGGTTGCACTGATAGGAGGGCACTGATGGGCACGGATAGGCGGCACGGATGATGGGTACTGCTGCCATGGATTACTGTTTTTGGACATTGTGTTTGTATGTTAAATACAGCTGTACACGTTACTTATGCCTAAAGTAAGTTCAAGTATATGCATTTGTGTAAGAAAATAATATTATCAGATGAAGCTGTACACATTTTCAATTTTTACTGAACACATAGCCAGAAATTGTTTTTCAGTAGGTATTCATCTTAATTTTATTCTTTGTATGTAATTCTGTATTTTTTTTTTTCACACAGGAGTCTGTTATGTCTGTATGGTTGATGTTCAGTGACATGTCTGCTGCACCATTAACAGTCTATGATCCTCTGGAATTATCATTATCGGTTGTGTCATCAGATGACCATATCTTATCAGTTCATCGACCAGTGGTGTCAGCGCACTCTTGGTCCTTGCCTGTGTTAATTTTTGAGAGTCCAGGTGAAGGGCCCCTGCTGCGTACTTCTCTTTACTTGCCAGAGCGATGCAGGAGAGATTCTTCAGGATTGCTCAGTGCTGGCTATGTTCGGGTTATATTCCCAAGAAATGTAACTCATGGTGGTGGATATCCTGGAAATGACATATTACAGAGTGACAGTGATCTGACTTCTAAGGATAGTGACACAGTCTTAGCCGTTAATAATGTTATTCCTGATACAAGTGACATAATACTAAGAAGTGATAACACAGTTGCTGAAGATGATGAATCGCTTTCTGGCATTGACGATATTGTCACAACACGTTGGGGAATACCTGGGTTAGAAGAAGGACTCTATGGGCTTCTTGCCCTTTTTTCTTTGCTAACTCTCCTGTTTTTTATTAGTTGTCTGACTTTTATAAGGAGACACAGAAAAAAATCAGCACCAGAGGGTCCTGGAAATCCTGAGGCACCAAACTGGGTATGGCTGGAGGGGCCTGAAGCTAATGGTCCAAGGTCCCAGGGAGCAGCACATGATGAAGAGGAAGAAAGAGAACAGTGGGAAGGAAGAGAGACAGGACCTCAAAGCCTCACCAGTACATTTCACCCAGTGAAAAATTCACAAGGGTCTGAGACTACTAGTGGCCATAACTCTCATATTGGCTCGTTCTCTCCACCTGCAAGCCATTCAAGAGCCTGCTTAGAAGCTAAAAAGCCGGAATTGCCTTCTTTAAAATCAGTAATCCCACAAGGAGATAGAAAAATAGAAAGAGGACCTGATGATCCCTCTGTGCGTTCCATTTTGGTAGCCAGTGAGGAAGATATCATGTGGGTATGCAAAGACATGGGTATGAGGGAACCTCAGGAAATCCTGAGCTACATGGAAAGAATCAGAAGCGAAACAACTCATCAAGGAGAAAGAAGGAGAGAGGTTACAAGAGTTATAGGAATGGATGTAGCAGGCACAAGTATTCGAAGATTGACTTAATGTCAACAATGTCCTGAGAGATAAAACCTGCTTTAGACTCTGGTAGTAGCATATGTATTTTCCTTTCCAGTGTTATGTGAAAGAGCTTTGAGATTCTACATTTCCTAGTGTTATTCAGCCAACCTTGAGGGTTCTGAAACAAACCATAATTTTAGTACTCATATCTGGAAAAGTTAGAGGTTCTTCACTTCACAAAAAAAAAGACAATTCTCTGTCCAGGGATCCAGCGCCATCCTCATCCAGGCCGGTACCTTGCAGGTCTTTGGGTCCCCTGGGATCGGCAGGTTTAGTGTGGGAAACTGGCTGTGTCTCCATGTGGCTTCACAGCCAGCTTCCCACTGTGCAAGTGCAAGCTGTGCTGTGTGAATTTTCCAGCAGCCTTCTGGGACCTGTGACATTTCCCAGAAGGCTGCGGTCAGGGAGGGGGTTGCCGAACTTCCAGTGGAATTGCCTAGGCAAACTAGAAGTGGATGAGGGTACCTATCAAAATTAGGAGCCCGCTCCCCCCCAAAACGGAGCAGGAGGAGGACATAAAGTGGAACTTCCCCTTTAGGTTGAAATTCCACTTTAACTATCTTAAGAGACAAACTCACCACATTTTCATGAAATCTCATGCTGAAGATTTGCATTTTGTATTCTTGCAAGAATGAGGAAGAGTGGTGAAATGTATATCAATAGGTTCATCTAATTCAAGGATCTCCAGACTAATTAGTACAAGGGTCACATCATATATTTTACAAATGTAAGAATAACATTTAAATAAATTAATATGTTTTACTTGTAGATATTTTGTAATCAACAGGATATGATTTAGAGCAACCGAGAAAGAACTGAAGTAAAACAAAGCAAAGAAATTCCAAATAAACTTGAGCCATTAAAAAAGGTTGACCAATAATTAAATTAAGTTACAGCAGAGTCCACCTTAGCTGGCCTGCAGAGCACAGAACAGCAGGACAGGAGACAGATCAGGTTCAGAAGGAAGAAGCAGGCTGTGGCAGTGCTGATGGGGGAGAGAAGCATCAGTGTCCCCATCAGAGTCCGTCCCCCCCCACATCAGTGCCTCCATCAGTTTTCCCCCTCTTATACCAGAGTCCTCCTTACATCCATGTTCCCCCTTTTTATCATGGTCCCCATCAGAGTTCCCCTTAGCACTGTAATTCGGTTAAGCAGTGGAGGGGGACCTATGCTTCTGCGCTGGTTATTGCAGTGGTAGGGGTTGGGTGCTGTTGAGGAGATGTGCATGGACTGTGCACATCAGATGTTTGGTTTGGGTCGTGGTTTCGTGGTTGGAGACTGCGCACATCAGCTGCCAGACAGATAAAAAGCCTAAAGTTTGGAGCCTAAAATATATATATATAATCTACAGTCAGGTCCATAAATATTGGGACATGGACACAATTCTAATATTTTTGGCTCTATACACCACCACAATGGATTTGAAATGAAACTAACAAGATGTGCTTTAACTGCAGACTGTCAGCTTTAATTTGAGGGTATTTACATCCAAATCAGGTGAACGGTGTAGGAATTACAACAGTTTGCATATGTGCCTCCCACTTGTTAAGGGATCAAAAGTAATGGGACAATTGGCTTCTCAGCTGTTCCATGGCCAGGTGTGTGTTATTCCCTCATTATCCCAATTACAATGAGCAGATAAAAGGTCCAGAGTTCATTTCAAGTGTGCTATTTGCATTTGGAATCTGTTGCTGTCAACTCTCAAGATGAGATCCAAAGAGCTGTCACTATCAGTGAAGCAAGCCATCATTAGGCTGAAAAAACAAAACAAACCCATCAGAGAGATAGCAAAAACATTAGGCGTGGCCAAAACAACTGTTTGGAACATTCTTAAAAAGAAGGAACGCACCGGTGAGCTCAGCAACACCAAAAGACCCAGAAGACCACGGAAAACAACTGTGGTGGATGACCAAAGAATTCTTTCCCTGGTGAAGAAAACACCCTTCACAACAGTTGGCCAGATCAAAAACACTCTCCAGGAGGTAGGTGTATGTGTGTCAAAGTCAACAATCAAGAGAAGACTTCACCAGAGTGAATACAGAGGGTTCACCACAAGATGTTAACCATTGGTGAGCCTCAAAAACAGGAAGGCCAGATTAGAGTTTGCCAAACGACATCTAAAAAAGCCTTCACAGTTCTGGAACAACATCCTATGGACAGATGAGACCAAGATCAACTTGAACCAGAGTGATGGGAAGAGAAGAGTATGGAGAAAGAAAGGAACTGCTCATGATCCTAAGCATACCACCTCATCAGTGATGCATGGTGGTGGTAGTGTCATGGCGTGGGCATGTATGGCTGCCAATGGAACTGGTTATCTTGTATTTATTGATGATGTGACAAAAGCAGCAGGATGAATTCTGAAGTGTTTCGGGCAATATTATCTGCTCATATTCAGCCAAATGCTTCAAAACTCATTGGACGCCGCTTCACAGTGCAGATGGACAATGACCCAAAGCATACTGCAAAAGCAACCAAAGAGTTTTTTAAGGGAAAGAAGTGGAATGTTATGCAATGGCCAAGTCAATCACCTGACCTGAATCCGATTGAGCATGCATTTCACTTGCTGAAGACAAAACTGAAGGTAAAATGTCCCAAGAACAAGCAGGAACTGAAGACAGTTGCAGTAGAGGCCTGGCAGAGCATCACCAGGGATGAAACCCAGCGTCTGGTGATGTCTATGCATTCCAGACTTCAGGCTGTAATTGACTGCAAAGGATTTGCAACCAAGTATTAAAAAGTGAAAGTTTGATTTAGGATTATTATTCTGTCCCATTACTTTTGGTCCCTTAACAAGTGGGAGGCACATATGCAAACTGTTGTAATTCCTACACCGTTCACCTGATCTGGATGTAAATACCCTCAAATTAAAGCTGACAGTCTGCAGTTAAAGCACATCTTGTTTGTTTCATTTCAAATCCATTGTGGTGGTGTATAGAGCCAAAAATGTTAGAATTGTGTCGATGTACCAATATTTATGGACCTGACTATATATACAGGTAAAAAGTCCCCCCTTACATCAGAGTCCCCGTCCCCCCCATATCAGAGCCTCCCTTTTTAAATTAGGATCTCCATCAAAGTCCCCCTTTTTTTATCAAGGTCCTCATAAGAGTCCCCCCTTACACCAGGGTCCTTGTCAGAGTGTCCTCCTGATTCAGGTTCCCTATCACAGTCTCCCTCTATATCAGGGTTCCCATAAGAGTACCCCCTTTATGTTAGGGTCCCCATCAAAGTCCCTCTTACATCAGGGTCCTTATCAAAGTGAATTAGCTGCAAGGAGGTTGTTGGAGCAGGTCCACACATAAAATGTTCTAGCCTGCTGTGAATGCTGGGATAAATGTGATTGTTTGGTACGATGACAGCGGTTCTAGCAACCAACACAATGGGGTTGAGGTAATCTGTGCTCCTGCACTGGAGACTGCTCTTTGGATATCAGGAGTACTGTCGGGAGAGAGGGAATCAGAGTATGTGCACATCAGCCGTTGGCCGAATAAAATTTTGTAGTGGACCACATGTTGTTCGCGAGCAGTAGTTTTGATCTAATAGAATAAATCTCAAGAGACTTTGTTAGTGTTAAGTTTGTTGATTTTATATGAAGAAATCCTACTGCTACAGTATTACACCTGCAATCACCTTAAACAAAAAAGCATACTAAAACATTTGTAGATGAGAAAAAAAAACCCTTTCCCTTACATCAGGGTCCCCTAATCAGAGCCCCCCTTACATCAGAATCTCCCCTTACATCAGGGTCCCCATCAGAGTCCCTGTAATTAGGCTTACAGAGTAGAGACGCAGGAGACAGGGCAGGTCCAGAAGGAGGAAGTTCCATCCTCCTGTGAATGCTGAGGTAATGCTGAGGTTCAAGGGTGCTTTTGGGGGAGAGAAGCCTCAGTGTCACCATCAGAGTTCCACCTCGTACACCTCTTATATCTGAGTCCCCATCGGAGTCCCCCTTAGCTCTGTAATTAGGCTTATGAAGCAGTGTAGGTGGGGGGAACCTATGCTTCTCCGCTGGTTGCTGCAATTAGGTAGTGGAGTCAGGGTGCTGTTAGTTGGAAAGCAAGGGCTATGCCATTAGTTGTTAGGTGGGGAAGTGGAGACTGTGCTCATCGGCTGCCAGATAGATTAATTCTTGTAGTGTTCTGCAGTTTGGAGACCACTCATCTAATAGAACAGATGTAAAAAAAATCTCAAAAGACCTTTAGTGTTAAGTTTGTTGATTTTATTTAAAGAAGTCATATTGCTACAATATTACAGCTAAAATCACCTTAAGCAAAACATTTGTACATAATAAATAAAAAGGGTCCCCATCAGAGCGGTGTAGCAGGAGAGTGGGAGCTGGAGCAGGACCAGAAAAAATTCTGGCCGGCTGTGAATGCTAGGACATTTCAGTCTTTGCTAGAATGCCAGTGGACCTAGTAACCAACACAGCGGAGGTGGGGGAACCTGCACTCTAAGCTGCGCTGGGGGTATCAGAGGGGCTGCGTGGGGGAGAAAAGCAGAGCGTGTGCTCATTAGTGGTTTACTAAATAAAATCTTGTAGTGGACCATATGTGGCCCGCGGGTTGTAGTTTTAGAGACCTCTGATCTAATAGAACAAACCTCAAAAACCTTGTTAGTGTTGTTAAATTTGTTGGTTAACTTATTTGAAGAAATCTTAATAATTGCAAGCATACACATCAGATTCTCCCTTTATATCTAGGTGCCCATCAAAGTACTTCCTTATATTAGAGTTCCGCTTACTTCATTGTCCCCATCAGAGTCTCCCCTTACATTTGGGTCCCCACCAATGTCTCTCCTTTTTACATGAAGACCATGAAGTCATGGTCCCCATTAGAGTGGTGTAGTAGCAAGGCAGTAACTGAAGTAGGTCCAGACAGAGGAAATTTCATCCTGCTGTGAATGCTGGAGCTAACAAGCCATTGGTTGCTAGAACACCGGCTATTCTAGTAGCCTCCCTAATATCAGAATCCTCTTTATATCAGAGTTCCCATCAGAATCTCCATCAGATCCCCCCCTTGCATCAGGGTCCTAGTCATGATCCCCCTTAAATCTGAGTTCCCATCAGAGTGCCCCTTTACATCAGGGTCCCCATCCGAGTTCCACCTTACATCTGGGTCCCCATCTGAGTTCCCCTTTACATCAGAGTCCCTCTTAGCTCTTTAATTAGGCCTACAGAGCAAATTAAAGAGCTTTGTAGCAGCGAGATGGGAGCCAGAGCAGGTCCAGGAAGTGCTGTCCTGTTGTGAAAGCTGGTGCAAGCATGTCATTGGTTGCTAACTTGCTGACAGTCTTGGCAACTAACAAAATAGCAGGGTGGGGGAACCTATGCGTCTGTGCTGGAGACTAAGTTGGTGGGGGAGGCAAGGACTGTGCACAACAGCTGTTGGGGTGAAAGGGGGGCTAGTGGAGGCTGTGCATGTTAGCTGCAGGTCAGATAAAATCTAGCATGTGGCCCTCAGGCTATAATTTGGTGATCCAATAAAACCAATTACAGTACTATAATGTTACTGTTACAGCTTAGCAAAAAATCATACTAAAACATTTGTAGATGAGCAAAAGAGAAAGTTAAAAGTAGGACAGGAAAATAATATTATGGTAATAAAAGTCTGTTACATAACATTTCTTTTAAAGTTTTAATTGTGCATTAAAGGGTACCTAAACTAAAATATAAAAATGAAATATATTGCAGCTTGTCTGCGGCTTTATTTACTGCATTTGATTTTTCAGGCCTTTTCCTTTTTTTTTAGAAAGTTAGAGATTGCATCCTGCAAACTGTCTAATAAAGGTAAAGTAGATGATTTATGGCTGATACGAAATACAGTATGTCTGCATACAATATGCCTAATCTTAGCATGCAGATACCCTGACATTTTGGGTATCTGTATGCTTCAGAAAGGGACATATTCCACCACCAAATGTCTGCTTGCTATCTTATTTTCTTTAACCTGGCTGCCATAGACATTTGCTTTTTTCTTTCTATTTCTTTGGTATGCTGCTTATAAGATTTGTACGTGATATTTGTATACTTGAATTAGACATATTGTTTATCTTTCTATTACCTAAATGTTGCTGGATTCACTTGTCACATGTATGTATAAATCCATTGTACCATATTTGGATATATTTTATGGCTTGATAACAATCCTTTCTACATTATATTGTTGTGGATGTTTTTTCTTCGGTTTTCTTTTATTTTCGCCTGGTAATTCTGCTAGCCACATTGCTGCCCTAGGATAGCAAAAATTATTGCTTTAAGATTTTCTCAGCCTTTCCTTTTCATCTCTGTTAAATGAAGGGGGGGGGGGGGGGAACTTGTAGTTTATAAAATATACAGTAGCTGAGAGGACAAAGATTGTTTGAGATTTCATTTCAGTTCACAGTGTCAAGGACTTTTTATGTTTCTTGGCCTGAAAAATAGAGAACTGTTACAGCCACATCTAAGGAATGGTAAGCTGCAACGTATTAATTTTTGTTCTTGGGTTTAGATATACTTTAAGTAGTTCAGGTCAAGACTCTTTGCTTTCCTATTATGTCTTGGTATTCCAGCATATCGTTCCCATGTTGGTTTTAATCATATTACCATTTAATGCCTTAGAAATCCTATTTAGGTTTAGACAGTTTGATAAGATATCAGTTGGAGCTGCTGTCCAAAGCTGGGAAAATTTCAAATTTCCTCTCAAATAATTTTCTCTCTTGGCAACTAAATAGGTGTAAGTAAGCCCCTTCCATTTGGGACACAGACAGCAATTAAAAAATTTGACATTACTTTAAAAAACAAAACATATATTTTAAATGCTCCCGTTAAAGGATTTTGCTGTCTCATTGACCCAAAATGCAATTTTTTTTTTATTTTTTATGTGATTGAGTATTCTTTGCAAAGTGAAGCTTTACCTCATGCTCAGGTGCAAAAATAATGCACAGCTTGCAGGTGAGGAAAACATAAAGACTGCAGGGGTAAGGTGTATGTAAATTACAAAATACAGAGACCAGGAGTATATACATCCTTGTGTGCTGCAGTGCCCTAATGAGGCATTTTACAGCTACATACTGTATATACTCACACATACATCAAACGCTTACATATATACATAAAAAAAACATTTATGTACTTGCCTGACCCAAGTGTCTTCTCTGACTTTCTCTATCATAATAAAGGTTTAAATCCCAAGGAAATCCAGGAAAATAAAAAAAATTCCACTCTTGCACTGGGGCACCCCACTCATTTAGTTTTGTGGCAGAGGCTTAAAGTGATTGTAAAGGCAAACTTTCTTTTTAATAACAAATGAGTTATACTTACATGCTACAGGGCAGCAGGGGTGCACAAAATCACGTATATATACGTGATTTTGTATTTCCGGGTAGGGCCCGTGTCTGTCAATCACTAGGTCCCGGCCGGTGATTACCCTCTGGCGCCCAGTGATTTCAGAGGATCTCCGACCAGGAGGAGGGCTGCTTTGTTTACGAACAGTCCTCCTCCCTGTCGGCTTGGGCATACTGCTCTGGATGGCTGTGAACAGCACAGCCACCCAGAGCAGTGTGCTTACATTGAAGCACCAACACACCGTCCCCCAGTAAAACACTCCCAGCACACAGTTAACCCTTTGACCGCCCCTCATGTTAGCCCCTCCTGCCCAGTGTCATGAGTACAGTGTCGGTGCTTTTTTTTTTAGGACTGATCACTGTATTGGTGTCACTGGGGATGTCAGTGACACCAAGTTAGTTCCCCCCAGTGTCAGAATGCTGCCGCAGTTCTGATACAGGTTGCTGATTGCCAGCATTACTAGTAGAAAAAAATAATTCCAGTAAATATACCGCCATTTGTAAACGCTATAACTTTAATGTAAAACCAATTAGTTTAAACGTATTGGGATTTTTTTTTTAGCAAAGATATGTAGCATAATATATTTTGGCCTAAATTTATGATGAAATTTGATGTTTTACATTTTTTTACTGGTCATGTTTAACAGCAAAAAGTAAAACATATTGTTTTTTTTCTCAAATATGTCGGTCTTTTTTTTTTTTCTTATAGTACAAAAAATAAAAACCGCAGAGGCGATCAAATACAACCAAAAGAAAGCTCAATTCGTGGAAAAAAAAGGACGTACATTAATTTGGGTGCAGTGTTGCATGACCGTGCAATTGTCAGTTAAAGTAACGCATCGTAGTAACGCACAAAATAGCCTGGTCAGGAAGGGGGGTAAATCCTCAGGAGGGCAAGTGGTTGAAAAAATATGTACATTCATTGTTTTTTTAGATAAAAATTGTGCATTTATTGTAAATTAAAACAGGAGCCTGCAAAGTAATGCACCCATGGTCAGCAGATCACTGCTGCAATGTCAGGCTCCTGCAGACACTGCCACAGCTCTGTTGTCTGTACCTCTGTATGGGCTGTTGTTTTACGACAGAGTAAATGAACTATGAGTGTGTGCTGATCAGTGTTCTTGTAGTCCATTTAAACTACAAGTTTGTCTGCAGTGGTGGCGGACGGGACTTGTAGTTTCTCAATTCACAGATTCCTGTGAATGAATTATGTCTCTTTATGAGCGGATCCCTGCACAGCCATGCTGTTTTCAAAATCTTACAGTGAGTGCGGGGAGAAGAATCTTTGCCTGTTGTCACACAGGGAACTGAGGAGAAGAGGGGAGCAACTAGAACAAGATACACCCTGATTAAGCTGGTAAACCCTTTAACCTCTTCCCAACTGTGCTATAGCCAAAAGACGGCTTCAGCGTGGTTCTCTAGTTCTGGGAGGACGTCCATGGACATCCTCCAAGAACACGCACCAGCGGCGCGCACCTGGTGCTGCTGGTGATCGCTGTGTCCTATGGACACAGCTGATCACATGATGTGGTAAAAGACCAATCACAGCAGCCTTTTACCACGTGATCAGCTGTGTCCAGTGACACAGCAGATCACCAGGTAAATACAGTTGCTGGTTATTGGCTGCACTTTCCTCATGCTGTCACAGCATGAGGAAAGTACTAGGGATAACTGGCAATTGTCAGAGAAGAGATCAGTACTGATCATCAGGGCACTGATCAGGCTGCCAACCTGTGCCCATCCGTGCCGCCCACCTGTACCCATCAGTGCCACCCACCTGTCCCCTGCAGTGCCACCCACCTGTGCCCATCAGTGCTGCCCAGCAGTGCTGCCAGTCAGTGCCCAGCAGTGCCGCCAGGCAGTGTCATCCATCAGTGCTGCATCATCAGTGCCAGCTCATTAGTGCCACCTATCAGTGCTTCCTTTTGGTGCCTATCAGTGCTGCCTATCCATGCCACCTCATCAGTGCCCATCAGTGCTGTCTATCTTTGCCACCTCATCAGTGCTGCCTATCAGTGCAGCCTCATCAACGCACATCAGTGAGAGAAAAAAATTACCTGTTTGCAAAGTTTTATAATAGAAACAAAGAAAACCTTTTTTTTTTTGCTTTATTTTTGTTTATAACGCAAAAAATAAAACACCCAGTGGCGATTAAATACCACCAAAAGAAAGCTCTATTTGTGTGAAATAAATTATAAAAATTTCACATGGTTACAGTGTTGCATGTCATTCAAAGTGCGACAGCGCTGAAAGCTGAAAATTGGCCTGGGCAGGAAGGGGGTATAAGTGCCCAGTAGGCAAGTGGTTAAACTGGTACATGTGCACAGTTTGGTTTTTTTTTCTTTTGATTGTTTTTTTTTGCTCATCCTGTGGGCTTACAGATTCCTATATCCACACAAGTGAGGTGAATGTAGGAATCCCTTCTCACTGAGACATTGTATTTTGACAGTGGGGACTCTCCCCTGTCAGAATACACTGATCAGCGCTGCAGCTTTTTGGCTGCAAGCCACTAATCGATCAGGGATTTCCAGCATTCCCATTCAGCAGAAGCAGATATAACAATCGGCCTCTGGCTATCGGGGAGGGCTATATACAGATCAAAATTCAGCCAGTCCCTGCTGATTCAGATGAATTTTGATCTGTGTTTACCTAGCTTTACCTCATTCCTTGCTTCAGAAGACTTCCCTGCAGCGTCTGTGTAAGTTGTGTATCACAGTTCAGACTCCACATTGTACCATACAGGGTTAATCCTCCTGTATGATATGTGATGATGTCAAGGCTTAGGCTGGCCATACATGGGTCGATTTCCAAACGATTTTTGTATGAAAATCGGACCTAAGAATAATCGGCCAATTTTCGCTCTGTTAGTGGGGCAATGGTACCGGTTGATTTTCGTGGTTCCCCCCATTTCATTTATCAAGCATTGGAAAATTGGTGAAAAACTACCGATTTTCGAAATCATTGGTGGCACCATTGGATTACAGAACGAACGTTTTCGATTTTCAATCAAAAAATCATTCAGAATTCGACCCGTGTATGGACTGCATTAGGGTGGAGGAGAGCACTGATACTGGCTGGAGCATAGAATCAGCATAAAAAGGAGCTTTTCCCCTGCCCCCCTTTCCCACTTCAAGGGTGGACTTTTTTTTTTACTTTCTTGGAGTTGGGCTGTGCTATTTGTGCTCATAATTTTTTAATTGGTAAAGAATTGCTTTGTGCTGGCGGGAAACAATGATTGGTCCTGCAGTGTAAGGTTCTCTTCCTGATCCTCCCACCTGTACTGTTGCTGGGACTGTAGCAGGAGGTAGACTGACAGGAACTCAAGGAGAGAGCAAGTTTTTTTTTTTTTCCTGGAAAGGGGCACAGCTGCTGCTCTGGATTATGAGGACAGCTGGATTATGAGGACAGATTTTTCCGCTCACAACCTGGTGCCCTCTCTCACACTGTGCCTGGGGCACCTGCCTCACCTGTCCACCCCTTGTCCCTGCATTGGGAAGTAAATGATACCCACCCCCCCCCCCCCCCGAGGAAAGAAAGCAGAAAAAGACTGGCAGATGCTCTAACCCTCCCCACTCCATCTATAACAAAGTTATGGCTAGAGTGTGGGTATAGAGGGCTTAATTCACTAAAGGCTGCCTCTTGTATTTGGGTCAAGTAACACTTTATTCCCAAATATCAGCAAAACTAAAAATGTCAATTCACTATCCCTTTATGTGGTATGTACCTTAAAAATCAAAAATACTCAATAAATACCACATGAAACAACAATAACCACTTGCTGTCCACCCTGTAGCAATTTTACCAATACAGGGCTGTCATTCTGTACAAAATCACACACACACACACACACACATATATTAGGGAAAATTGTATTTCATACTTACCGTAATTTTCCTTTCCTGGATCTTCCCCATGTCAGCCTACCACAGGTCAGCTCCGCTCTCTCTGACCCCTCCAGGACAACATCTTTCCTAGCCCATAAGAGCAGCTGTCTCCCCTCACTCAGCGTTCAACATATTGGTCCTCGCAATGGAGACTGGGTGGGAATCCCTGGGTGATATGGGGAGTATCTAGAAAAAGAAAATTACGATAAGTATGGAATACAATTTTCCCTATTCCTGGACCTCCCCATGTCAGCCTACCACGGGATGTACCAAGCAAAACTAAAAGGAACAAAGGGAAGGGAAAACACAAGACACAAACTGAATGCTGCATATAAACCTCTATTACGCACAGCGGCTGCAATGACTGTAGATACAAAAAAGACTGCACCGATGGAAAACCCATACTCATTCTGTGGTGGCAAATAAATGCATTTGCCGTGCTCCAGCTTGCCCTGCAAACCACCTTTGCTGGCACTTTAGCGTATGCCGCCCATGAGATTGAGATGCTTCTTGTTGAATTAGCTCTCACTTCCAAAGGTGGCAGCAAGCCTAGGACTCTGAATGGTCTTAACAATCCATGAAGACATGACCTTGGGTAGTACCGTGAAGCCCTTCCTTGGACCTTGATGGAAGGTATAAAGACTATCTTGTTCACAGATGTCCTCCATGCATTTCAGATATACTGAAAGTGAATGAACCAGATCTAACTTCTTCTACTCATCCTCTGACCCATCTTCCAGAAAAGGTGAAAGTAACTTATATGGAATGAAGTTGAAACTTTTTGGAAGAAATTTGGGACCTGTCTCAGATTGACCCTCTCTTGGAGGATCCAGCAGTATGGCTCTCTAGCTAAAAAATGCATACATGTCAGATACTCTCCTTGTGGTATCAATTGCCATCCGGAAATACGTTGTCAGCCACATGGGATAAGGAACACAAAGTTATTGGCTAAAATGGTGGTGCCAGCAAGGCATTCAAGCCAAGTGACAAATTCCCACTAGTGATCTAATCTTCATTGCTGCCTTCAGAAAATGAATGGCCAAAGGGTTAAACATCCATATTTTACTTGCCATGGCCGAGAGTACTGAAACTTTAATTTGCAACTAATTATAGGCTAGGCCACTTTTTTGCAGGAATTTAAGAACATTAGATACCGAGTGAGTTGAAGCATTCCAACTTTTGCCTGAAGAGAGCCTTTCCATACCCAATGGAAGGTTTAAATAGTTTACTTTTTCCTAGCTTGCAACAAGGTGTCAACTACACTCTTTGACAGCTCCAGATGTCTTAGAGACCACCTCTCAAATTCCAAGCCATTAATTTCAGTCTCATGGGGTAGATGGAACACCCCGTTCTGAACCAGGAGATCCAAACAAACTGGGAGTGGAATAGGTTGTTCTAGCCCTGTCCTCTATACAAGGGGAAACCAAGGTCAGCTCTGCCAAAAGAGCAGGGCTATTATTGTCCCCACTTTGCGTTGTATCTTTAGGAAGAACCTTTAGAAGTAGAGGGATTGGAGGAAAGATTTGCACTAGGCAAAACCTCCACGGCCTGGAAAGGGCATCTTGGCCCAAGGCTTGTGGATCCCCAAATAGGAGAAGTAAAGGGAAGCTGGAAGTGCATTGCTGACACCATCAGATCCACATCTGGTGTCGCCCAGGCTTTTTCCGCAACAATTTCAAATTGATGGAATTCACTGTGATCTACAAAACTCCGGTCCACCAGAATGTTCTCTGTTCCTGGGAGGTATGGAGAAAGGGTAACTTTTCTTCTGCTCAAAGGAAGATTTCACAGGCTACTCTCAGGAGAGGTAAGTTTCTGGTGCCCCCTTGACAGACCACGTAAGCCACTGTAGTCTGATTTTTTGAAAGCACCTTCACCACTATTTGGTGGATGTTTAATCCACCCTGGACTGTTCTCCTGAAGCAACTTGTCCTGGACAACAGGAGATGGGAGTGCTTTGGCTCGAGCTCTTGGCGGTCGCTTTATTCCACGCTGGAGTCTTCTTTCTGCCAAAAAGGTATGCAGATGGCACTCTTTTAAAAAGTAGCAAAAATAAAATAATAATTATGATAATTCCAGAGAGCAGGGAAAGAGAAGAAAAATACATTTAGAAAAGAAAAAAGTAGCTCTCCTTTAGATCTTCAGTGCTTGAAGCTGCAGCTTTTAGCAACAGCCTAAGGGGGGATATCACCTAAGCCACATCTCAGAGTCATAATATATGTGCATGCATCCAACGCAAACAGCGGAGGTGATCTACAGGGAGCAGAGCAGCAGCGTGATTAGGTAAACAGGTGGAGCTCCTAGAGACACAGCAGCATCTGCAGTAGCCACAGAACTGCAACACGAGAGAGAGAGCCAGCCTCTAGATAACACAGTAGCTTCCTGTGTCACAGAACATCCTGGCAGCTTCATGGCAAGCCGGGAAGTTCAGCTCTGGTCACCCTTACACATGTACCACCTAGCCTGCTCTGTAGTCGGAACAAACACTGCCACCATGAATGTGGGGATTACCAGCCCCAGATGCCAGCCAGCCTACAGACCTGCTGAGATATGGACTACAAGTGCCAGACAGCCCACAGACATGCTGAGATATGGACTACAAGTGCCAGCCAGCTCACAGACATGCTGAAATATGGACTACAAGTGCCACCAGCCCACAGACCTATTAAGATATGTGACTACAAGCCAACCATACTGTGCAAAGGTAAGTCCCTCTACCTTCCTAGCAGTACTTTATACTGCCCCATAGAAATAACTGCTGTAGGGTGGCAAAATCAACATGCATGCATAACAATCCCCGCACCAAGGGAACCCACTACACAGGGAGGTTTACAGCCCATATGAGGGGTCTTCTTAACCAGGAGAGACTGAACCTGGGAAGGCCATAGGAGAGATTTTTTTTTTTTTCAAGATGTCCAGAGTGAGGTAAAAAAAAGAACGCTGAGGGGAGACAGCCACTCTTATGGGCTAGGAAAGAGGTTGTCCTGGAGGGGTCAGAGAGGGCGGAGCTGACCCTTGGTAGGCTGACATGGGGATGTCCAGGAAATATATGTATGTGTGTGATTTCCCATTTCTGAGTCGGGGCGCGTGTGCCTTCCTACCTGCGCTGTCATTGGCTCTTGTAGATGTCAATCACTGGGTCCTGGCCAGCGATTCATGGCCGGGACTAGGTGATCAGAAGAGCAGCTGGCAGGAGAGAGACCTGTGAGTATAAACAATACAGATCTCTCTCCTGTCAGTGGGTACGTGCTAGTTTTTATCTGTCTGCAAAGCAGGGAGAAAAAAACCAGCATGTCCCCTAGTAAAACAGCACATAGCACACAGTGTAATCACTCCCTAACACACAGTTAACCCTTTGATCGCCCCAGATGTTAACCCCTTCCTACCCAGTGTCATTCGTACAGCGCCAGTGCTTTTTATTAGCACTGATCACTGTATTAGTGTCACTGGAGATGTCAGTGGTATTAAATCAGTTCCCACCCAGTGTCAGAATGCCCGTCATACTATTGCAGTCCTGTTATACGTTGCTGATCCCTGCCATTGCTAGTATTAAAAAAAAAATTCCAGTATATATACTGCCATTTTGTAGACGCTATAACTTTCCTGCAAAACAGTTAATATACACTTATTGGGATTTTTTTTACCAAAGATGTGGCAAAATACATTTTGGCCTAAATTCAAACACATACATGGCCTAAATTTATGAATAAATTTAATTTTTTAAATTTTTTTTTATTGGATATGTATTATAGCAAAAAGTAAAAAATATTGTATGGTTTTTTTTCTCAATTTTCAGTTTATTTTCATTTATAGCGCAAAAAAATAAAAAAAAACCTGATGATCAAATACCACAAAAAGAAAGCTCTATTTGTGTGAAAAAATGATATAAATTTCATTTGTGTAGTGTTGTATGACCATGCAATTGTCAGTTAAAGAAGTGCAGCGCTGAATAGCAAAAAATGGCCTGACCAGGAAGGTGGGTAAATCTTCTGGATGGCAAATTGTTAAAGTAAACTAAAGTAAATAGATGCATGCATTAAACAAGTAGAGGTCCAGCCATGCGATAGTTAAAGGATGTGTGAGCTTTCAGCTGGTTGTCAAGGACCCTACATCTGCTGGAATCCTTAAAAAACAGGAAATAGCTGGCTGTTAAGGAGCTGACAGCTGCTGATAGCCTTAACAGTGAATAGCAGGCCATGAAGGGGGGGACAGGCGAGCGCCTCTCCCCTGAATGATAACAGGCCTGGGGCATACCGGGTCAATGACATCATAAGGGGATGGGATCACCCAGTGATGTTACTGGATAACTTCTGATTTTTAGTTTATTTAGAGACGACTGGGAGCTGTCAGTCGGCGGGAGCCAAGTGTTGGGTGCCAACTTTTTTTTTTGTGCTTATTTAGTTTGCCCATTTTTGTAGTGAATGTGTAGGGGTACATACTCCATCACATAGGGTTTGGCTGGAATTTGGGGGCCCCCTTGACCCGAATGGCTTGGTATGGATGGAGGGGTCATGTGGCAGGCGCAGCACCCTTTGGTGCCTAGTGCCCTGTGGCATTAGAAAAATTATGCAATTGCTGTTTCTTTGTTTGATTAGACTAACTTTACTCCAATGCCGCTCTATGGATGCAGTAGGTTTAAAGAGCACACCGAATACTTTAGTTAACTTCTTTAATAACTTCAATCTTCTTCATATAACTGCTTACAATGGCTTGTTTCTTTCATATTACAATGGTTTAATTCGTATTACATTGGGTTGATTCAATAGCTTGATAAATTCACTTGGATTTATAAATTCGTTATATTCGGTAAGTTCGAAAATTCGTTCGGTGGAACTACAAGTAACACACACACAACAATTTCAACACACAGATCCACCTGCACTGCCAAACAATAGAGGAACACACAAGTGCATTAAATACCTATTTGGCCTGCTCTGCCTCCATAAAGCTCTTCTGATTGGAACTGTCTGTTTCCTCTTCTGTCTGGTGAGCATGGGTCTCTAGAAAATCCTAGCAGGGAGGTTTACACAGGCATAGATGTGAAACTGGCTGGGATTGATTAAGGCTCTGTACAGTGTGAGGCTGTCTGTGATTGGCTCATCTTTAACTAACTCTTAAAGGCATATTTTCCTTTTCTGCTTCTGCTACCACAATGAATATAAATGTCATATAACAATCAAAGACATAAATTACAGCAATGATTTTGCTTTTGGCTTTAACATATGCACATATATACTATACTGATGTTATTGGCAGGTTTGGTATACACATATATGTGAACCATATTAACAACCTAAGAATGGTCTTAGCTGGCCAGCTACAGGTCACGCTGTGTGTTTTGGGTTTGTTTTTTTTAATGATGGCTCTTTTTTGTTTTTTTGTCAGTCTGGAATACCGCTGACAGTAGATGAGTTATGTTTGTTAAGGATGTGGTGGGTTCCGGCTACCTAACAACAAGCTATTCACTGGTTAAGGATGCTGGCAGCTCAAGCTCCTTAACAACCAGCTATTCCCTGGTTGTTACGAATACTGGCAGGTGCCAGTGTTAAAATAACACAAGTTTTCTCTACTAAAATACTACATCAATTAGAGAAATTGTGCATGCAGTATTTTAGTAGTCAAAAAATGTGAATACTTGTGAGCTACTATGGTAAATCGTGATTATGTTAATCAATTTGGTAAATGAATAAATAAACCCACCTGTGGTTCGCTGACACTCACACTAACTCATAAAATAGTGCTATGTGACTCAAAATAATATATAAAAGTGCCGTGCTCCCATACAAATAAACTTTGAAATACCTTATATTAATAAAAATTATGATGTATATCACATATACCACTCTATATTAAACAAATATATTTCTGTGCTAATTAACCTTTGTGAAAACAGAAATCAATATCAATATACCCATGGACCAATCATATCCCCCTGATGAAGTCACGTGGCCCGGTGACGCAGCGCGTAGGGGAGGTGCTCTGACGTCACGACGTTGTCTCGGATCAGTACGGTGAGTATAGCAGATACTGCAGGCTATGCTCTCACTAGCTTATGGAAAAGTGTAGTCATGTGAGTGGGAAATTGACCGTTAATAAATTACCATTTTAAAAAAGGATAAGGCACCATGATTTCTGCTTTTCTCCTATGATACCCATCTGAGATACATCGGAGAGAGACTATTTAGAGGTGGAGGGAGACCCCTGGAGGGGAAAAGGGAGAGATCCATCCATCCATTTCCTTTATACAGCATACTTATTGATTGGAGAGACCCCAGGTGGAATAATATATAATTACAACGGTCCATTTTATATCTGGAGGAACTTTACACAGGAGGAATATGGTTACATCAGTCCTATGAGGACAACAAGCGTTTTTTGCCTATCATCTTAGGTGAGCGCATACTAAGATCACACTGCACGTGGATTTTGGGAGTGGCACTTCTTATGTTGAATTTATATTTAAATATGGACTTGGGTTAATTAGAACAGAAATATATTTGTTTAATATAGAGTGGTATATGTGATATACATCATAATTTTTATTAATATAAGGTATTTCAAAGTTTATTTGTATATGGGAGCGCGTCACTTTTATATATTATTTTCAGTATTTTAGTAGTGTTTTTAGTGAATTGCAAAAACACTATGAGCTATTTTACCGTTGATCTTAAAGCAGTAAATAACGCTTCATGAATTGAGCCCATAGTCTTATTGGAAAAAAAAGTCCACCACTTTCAACTAAAATATATGTTGAAACTCCCACCAAGGAAGTCTTGAAATGTTTTCTAAAACTTTTTTTTGGGTAGGGTAAGAAAGGGTTAAAACTTATTTTAGGTTTTTTTTTTTTTTTTTCTCTTTCTGTGCTCCATTTTTTCTTCACTGTACTAAAGATGAAACCGGACGTTAGGGAAAATCTCCAAAAGTGAGCAACATTTGCCTCTTAGCTCTCATCAGAACAGGTGCACTCATTGCAAGATTTCTTCTCACTTCTTGTCCTGGTGACAACTCCAAAATGTTGAATTTACCCTCTATTTCTGTCTCTTAGTTCCTAATAAACTATAGTTCCTAATAATAAAAACTAGACAGAGGGTCTTTCCAAGTTAATCCAAAACTATAAACAAATGTTTCCCTAGGGATACACTTCAGAGGTAATTTTTGCAAAGCTTGGCAATTCACCCAAGTATTCGGATTTTATTTGTAGCCATCTAGGTTTGTCTAAGAATCTGAACCAGATCTAGCTGGTCTTATATAGGGTTGCAGTAAAAAATGTCAGGGGGGCAGAGGACAGGAATTATCAGAGCAAAGGGCAGAGATCAGCAGTTGTAGGGCAATGTATAGGGGGTCAGCAGGGCAGAGGACGGGCGGTCAGCAAAGTGGGGGACAAGGGTCAGTATGGTAATGTATTGCAGGAGTCATCAGCTTGTAGGCTAGTGTACAGGGGGTCAGCAGGGCAGAGGACGGGAGGTCAGCAGAGCGGAGGACAGGGGTAAGTATGGTAGTATATTGCAGGGTTCAGCAGTTTGTAGGCCAGTGTACAGGGGGTCAGCAGGGCAGAGGATGGTTAGTCAGAAGGGGACAGAGGTCAGTATGGCAGTGTACAGGGGTCAGCAGTGCGCAGGACATATATATTTTTAAAGGCGAACTTGGCCTCTAAACTGTATAAACTGTATGTAAACATTGACAATATTAACAATACTCATAGCAAGTAATCTGAATGGTTTTACAATTAAAAAGCAAGATGACAAAATGTGAGCAAGACTGGGATTATGAAAGACATGGGGCACCCTGGGAAAGAACAGATAAATAAGTTCTGTGGCTGGCTAGTGGGAGGGTCTTAAGGGGGGACTGAACAGAATCTGTGCCTGCTGTATACAATGCACACCTATACCACATTACTCTTACCCCCAAAATACTAAATACTGTGCCACAACTGACAGTCTCAGACACAAACCTCAGGACAAAGGAACATTTTTTTTAAATTAAATGTTTCCATTTCATATGTTTCTATGCACACAAAAATATTTTTCTTTGGCAGCCATACATGGATCAGAATTCCTCTGCTTCAGTGGGGAGTCACTGGGGACCGGCTGAATTCTGATCCATGTATGAGCAGGCTGGTTGTACAGAAGTTGATGTACCAATCGACATCTGTACAATCAGCCTCTAGAAAAATTTCTGCATGATCAGCACTGCCGACTATAGCTGGCAGCACTGATCAGTGTATTCTGGTGGCATTGAAGTCTCTTCGCTTTCAGAACACATTACCTCAGTGGGAGTGATTCCCCCATCCACGTCGAATTTTTGGATGAGAGAATCAAGTATATTTTTTTTCATTCAATCCACTGTTGAACATAAAAAAAGACTAATGTATAGGATAATGTATAGGCTGCTTTACTGAGCCTTTTCTTAAAGAAGAGCTTCATTAAAACCAGTACAGAGTGCACATATGTAGTGTAACAGTCAGGATGAGTGTGGGGTTCTAGGGGTTAAAGCAGGTGGTGAGGAGGCAATACAGCATCTCCTCACTGCCAGCCAACTGCTCTCTGAAGGGTGATCTGAATTCAGATCGCTCTTCAGAGACCAAAGTTCATGTGAACAAGCCCCTAAAGAGATGCTGGGGCTGTGCAGGAAAGGGTTAAACATAAGCAACACACACTTGAGAGAAACCTCCATCAGTTTATCCAGCCAGCAGATTGTGAGCCATCTACAATAATACTACATTTGTCCCCGAGTGTTAACTGGACAAAAACATAGAGGGGGAGGGGGAGAGAGTTGGAGGGGAAGAGAGAAGGAGGGAGATGGAGGGGGGAGAGAAGGAGTAGGGAGAGAAGAAGGGCAATAAAGGAGTCAATGGAGGGGGGAGAGAAGGAGGGGGAGAGATAGAGGGAGATGGAGGAGGAAGAGAAAGAGAGAGATGGAGGAGGGGTAGAGAAGAAGGAGGGAAATGGAGGGGGTAGAGAAGGAAGGAGATGGAGAAGGGGTAGAGAAGGAGGGAGATGGAGAAGGGGTGGAGAAGGAGGAGGGGTAGAGAAGGAGGAAGATGGAGAAGGAAGAGAAGAAGAAGGCAAATGGAGGAGGGAGAGAAGAAGGAGGGAAATGGAGGAGGGAGATGGAGGGAGGGGAGAGAAGGAGGGAGATGGTGGAGGGGTAGAGGAGGGAGATGGTGGAGGGGTAGAGGAGGGAGATGGAGGAGGGGTAGAGAAGGAGGGAGATGGAGGAGGGGGGAGATGGAGGAGGGGAAGAATGATGTAGATGGAGGGGGGAGAGAGGAAGGAGGGAGATGGAGGTGGGGGGAGATGGAGGGGGGAGAGAAGAAAGGAGATAGAGGGGGGAAATAAGGGGGGAGAGAGGAAGGGGGAGATAAGGAGGGAGATGGGAAGAGTTCAGCTGTAGTGCAGAGCTCGGCTCATTCACCCAGGCTGGTCTCTGCAGGCTTAGGCAGAGGAATCAATCTTGCAGCCACGATCTAGTTGTCAGCTGGAGTGCTTGAAATTTCCTTCCCACACATCTTATCAGGCTCAGCACTGGTTAGGAGTTGGAGTGTGGGCAGGGCAAGACAGGAGGAGAGAGGCGGGAGGAGGCAGTGTACATCGATCTCCTCTCTCCTCTCCTGTCCATCCAGGGAAGGGGAGGGGGGAATGTGCTGTCTGGGCTATGTAAACCCTGAAGACAGCTTCCCTTGGATAAAGTCTGCCTGGGAGGGGCACAGCTGACATTTGGGGGGGGCATTGCCCACCCCAGCACCCCCCTAGATCCGGCCATGATCTGAACACAGGTGCATTGTTGTCTTTGGAACAATGCACACAGCTCTGTAAAGATCCGTAATGCACAAGTGCATTCAGAGACACAAGTACATATGAGCGTACACACATCAATTATAACTCTGGCAACTAGAAGATTAACGACTTGCCCTCCTGAGGAATTATCCCCCTTCCTGACCAGGCCTCTTTTTGCTACTCGGCGGTGCACTAATTCACCGCGGTCATGCAATGCTGCACCCAAATGAAATTTATGTACTTTTTTTGACACAAATAGAGCTTTCTTTTGGTGGTATTTTATCACCTGTGTGCATTTTATTTTTCACGCTATAAACGAAAAAGACCGCAAATTTTGAAGAAAAAAGAAGGCAGCGGGGGAGGGGGGCATCCTATCCCGCTGCTTGTAAAAGCAATCCTGCAGCTAATTAGCCAATAGTATTGCTTTTACATGAAAGCCGATCACTGGCTGAAAAAAACAATACCGGGATGATGCCTGCAGCTGTAGGCATCATCCTGCTTCAACCATTCAAAGTCCAGTGATGTACCAGTACGTCGCTGGTCCTTGGGTATATATGCTATGTTCTTTTTTTTTTTTTTTGTATGCAGCCTGTGGACTGAATGAAAAAAAGAGAAGAAATCTCTGCCAGAAAAAGTGTGTGGTATGCCCACCATTAGAATATTCCTCCCTGCATCCACCCACTTCTAATGGTAGGCACACATTAGGTCACACTTTGCCACAAGCGCCTGTTCCAAGATTGTACAAATGTCTAAATAGTGGCATGCTTGAATAAAAATTGTCTGGAAAAAGGATGACACCAAGTCCCAAACTATCTTGCCACTGGTGCCCATGTTGTCTGAGCATTCGGGGGGGCTCCACGTGACTATCTTTTCCCTCATAAATCCAAAACTTATAAGTATAGCCTGTTGTCCTCTCACAGGTCTTCTTGATCCCATATCTGGCACGCTTGCTGGGGAGAAATTGTTTGAATGCAAGGCGGGTAGAAAAATGAATCAGGGACTCATCAACGCAGAATTTTTAGCTGGGGAATATAGATATCTGCAAATTTTTGATTAAGGTGATTTGCGAGGGGCTGAATTTTGTGGAACCAATCAAATTCAGGGTCACCCAGAGGATGACAGAGTGTATTGTCGTTGAAATGCATAAAATACATTATACTCTCAAATCTATGCCTGGCCATGGCAGAAGAGAACACGAGCAAATGATGAATCGGGTCTGCAGACCAATACAACTGCAATTCATTTCTTTTAGTAATGCCCATGTTGAGGGTTAGGCCCCAAAAAAATGTAAATTCGGAAACCGTAATGAATTTCCATGCAACTGGTCTGGCAAATTTTGAATTTGGGTTGGCGGCGATAAATTGTTGTGCATATTCAGTGAAAACAGCTCCAAAAATGAAGGGAGTAGCACATCCTCCCTCTGAGGAAGTGTTATTGACACGAAACGCGTTAGTGAGGTGCCCCTGACCTGTGTACTCATACCACAAGGCTATCCTGACTGACACCCTGGTGGCCAGATCCTATCCTGGATGTAAGTTTATCCGTTATCTGTACATGCTGAAATTTTGCTAATTAAAGAAATACTACACTATTAGAAGCTTCTCTGGGTCTCATCAATTGCATGGGAGCCCGCTTTTGAAGGTTCCTGCTGGTTTGGAGTGATGTGTGATTCCCCCCTCCCCCGCTGATGATTTTCCTGGTGGATGACTTACGAATATACCTGGATTGATGACATCTAGTGGCTAACCTGTAGATGACATCCTCCTGATATCACAAGTCCAGAGCACCAGGAGGGGGTCTTAATTGCTCCATGTGCACTTTATGCGCTATCTGGTTAGTGCATTATTTGTACATTTACAAGAACACAAGAGTCACGATTATCTCTGACCATGGATTACTTGGACAATTGCACCTATCACTTTATCTCACCATGTAATATGGACTGAGTTTTTTCACATATGCTATTGTGCAACGTATGTATCTGATTTTCCATTTTTTTTTATTAGCGCTGCATACTTTTTTACATCCAGAAGGAGACTAGGAGCTCTGTGGGCCTGTGTGCGAATTCTTGGTGGTTGCGGGACAATACTTGTGCTCATCACCGCACCAGCTTGTACTGCACTTATGGGACTCACCACATCGCCAAATCATACTGCAGTGCTGGTATGATTATTATTATACAGGATTTATATAGCGCCAACAGTTTGCTCAGCGCTTTACAGTATAACGGGAGACAATACAGCAACAATACAGTTCAATACAAGAGGGTTAGGGGGGCCCTGATCCTGGGAGCTTACAATCTAAGAGATATGTGAAAGACCAAGATGTATTAGACCGCTGGTGCTCGCCAGTTCACCAAAAGGTAGCGCGGCACTAGTACTGGAACTCTGCTGCATATGAGAGTCATCAAAATTTATCAGCAAGTGCTAACAGAGATCAGGCCTGATTCTGCCAACACTGCGGCTTTGTGTGCAATGTATCAAGTGACAGTGATCTACTGATACTGCACTTCCTGGGGGAGATGGGGGGGTAAGCGTAGGGGCTAAACGCAGGTGCTGGCAGGTGCCAGGGCTGATCCTGCTAACGCTGCGTTTTTGGGGACACTATACTAATGTGAACGCTGGTATAGTGCTGATCTGATCAAAGATATTCATCCGTTCAGACACTATACTAGCAATGGAGGTTTATCGTGTACGAGCGTGTTCCTGGCAATCAAGGGGTTAAATGTGATGATTGGTTTACTGACAGGCAATCTGACGCCATCTGGGAGGGGCGGGAAAACCACGGGAGCGCAAATCATGTATGTATATATATATATATATATATGTGTGTGTGATTTTGTGCACCCATGACGCCCTGTAGCAGTATTTCTGCTATAGGGCGGTCAGGAAGCGGATACAGAAGCAGTTTGTGTTACGTTGCTGCGTTACTTTAATTGACAAATGTGCAGTCATGCAACACTGCACCCAAATTAAATTTACTTCCTTTTTTTCCCACAAATTGAGCTTTCTTTCAGTGGTATTTGATCGCCTGTGCGTTTTTATTTTTTTGCGCTATAAAAAAAAAGGCTGACAATTTTGAGAAAAAAACTATATTTTGGACTTTTTGCTACAAAACAAGTCCTTTAAAAATCAAATTGTCATAAATTTCGGCCAAAATGTATTCTGCGTAATGTCTTTGCTAAAAAAAAATCCCAATACGTGTAAAATAATTGGTTTACGTGAAAGTTATAGTGTCTACAAATGGCGGAAAAGATACTGGGATTTTTTTTTTATACTAATAATGGCGGCGATCAGCAACTTATGGCGGTGATCAGCAATTTATGACAGTGATCAGCGACTTATTGCGGGACTGCGGCTGACATTTTGACACTGGGGGAACTGACTTGGGGTCACTGACATCCCCAGTGACACCAATACACAGTGATCAGTGTAAAAAAAAAACACTGACACTGTACTAATGGCACTGGGGAGGAAGGGGTTAATATTTTTAGGCAATCAAAGGGTTAGTTTTACTTGTGGGCATTGTAAACAATGCAGCTGTGCTCTGTGTCACTGTTTGCCGGCAATTGCCGGGATCCGGCAGGTAATGACCGGCCGTGACCTGGTGATTGACACCCATGGCCACGATTGGCGGCACGCGCCCCTACCTGCCCCTTTTGCAAAATCACATTTTAAAACATGATTTTGCGCAGCGGTTATACAGTGGCTGGTCGGCAAGCAGTTAAGAATAATTTTGTGTGTTTATGTGTATAAATGTTTACACCTCCTGTATGCCTGTAAAAGAGATCTTTATGGAACATAACTTGCATTTTTACTCAGGATCTTTCTGCCAGCAAGATTCTGTATATAAACATCAACACCGGAAACATCCACACTGGATGCACATACTAAAACCCAGCAGCCACAATGAGACTAGATTGGAGTACTTCACAATTTCAAACTATGCCCAACAGGAATGCCTAGTATCTCCCTTCATTAAATTAAGTACAGCAGACAGGCAGTGTTGCATAGATTCTCAAACAACACATTGACACATTACATAAGTCAGTCCTGTGGTCCATTATTAAAGATAACACTAGGCAGGGGCAGTACCATCTACAGGCCCCTGTGTTGGACCCTCAGGAACGTTCACCAGACTGATGTTTGGGCCATTAACAGGTATGCTTATCTTTAGAATAGATGTGTCGCAACAAAAAATAAAAAAGGTGCAAAGAGGAAAATGAGAAGAGGGCACCCTCAGAGAAGCTCATTGGGACAAGCTCTTATAGGCTGAATCTCGTGTCCAGAAATAATTAATTAAAAAAAAAATAAGACCTGCGCTTATCCAATTTATAAATCCTAAATTACCCACTTCAGCTCAGGAAGATTTACTCCCCCCCCTGTCATGACCAGGCCATTTTTTGCCATTCGGCACTGTGCTATTTCAACCGGTAATTGCGTGGTCATGCAATGCTGTACCCAAACAAAATGTATGTCCTTTTTTTACACAAACAAAGATTTCTTTTGGTGTTATTTGATCACCACTGGGTTTTTATTTTTTGTGATATAAATGAAAAAGAGAATGAAAATGTAAAAAAAAATATTTTCTACTTTGTTATTAAAAATATCCAATTAACTCAAATTTCGTCATAAATTTAGGACAAAATCTACTCTGCTACATGTCTTTGGTGGAAAATTCCCAATATGTGTATATTAGTTTATAGACGCTATAACTGTCACACAAACCATGGCATATATATTGGAATTTACGCAGCTTTTACTTTCTGACTGCCTATCACATTTCTTGAGGTGTCAGGGCAGTACAAAAAAAACCTCAAAATTACCCCGTTTTGGAAAGCAGACACATCAAGGAATTTGCTGAGAGGCATATTGAGCCCATGGAAGATTTTATTTTTTGTCACAAGTTTTTGGAAAATGCCAAAAATAATATTTTTTTGTTTTTTTTTGTTGTCACTTAAATTATATATTGCTCAAACATGCCATGGGTATATATGGAATTACACCCCAAAATAAATTATGCTACTTCTCCTGAGTAAGGGGATATCACATGAGACTTTTTGGGAGCCTAGCCACGTATGGCGCATGAAAAGCAATTACCGCCATCAGTCTTTCAAAGGGCATAATTTCCTCATTTCACTTCCTCAGTACCTACCACAGTTTCAGAGGTACTGGAATGCCAGGTTAGCTGCCCCCCTTTCCCTAAAAGCCCACCTTTTATGCCTAAGATTAGCAGCTTATGCCACACATTATCCACTCTTTTAACCACTTGGGGATTAAGACTTTTCTTACACTTTTTTTTAACATGGAAAAATCTGTATTTTTTGCTAGGAAAATTGCTTTAAACTCCCAAACATATATTTTTTAAAGCAAAGGCCCTATAAAATAAAATGGTGGGTGTTGCAATTTTTTATGTCACACAGTATTTGCGCAGCAATTTTTTGAACATTAAGTTTTTGGAAAAAATACCCTTTTTTAATTTTAATGCACAAAAGCACAATGGGGGAGATTTGCTAAATTTGGTTCTCTCAGAATCTGGTGCACCTGTGCATGGTAGCCAGTCAGCTTCTAATCTCAGTTTATTCAATTAAGCTTGGCAATAAAACCTGGAAGCTGATTGGTTTCTATGCAGAAGTACGCCTGATTCTGCACTCTCCAGCTTTAGTAAATAAATCCCAATATATTGCCCAATTTTCGGTAAAATATAAAAGATGTTATGCCGAGTAAATAGAAACCAAAAATAACATGCTTTAAAATTGCATACACCCATACAATGGCGACAAAATGCATAAATTTTTAATATCCATAGGTGAAGCTTTAGAAGCCTTTACAGGGGGGGCGTGTCCAGCTGGCGGGAGAAATGGCCGCTTGATCCGCATTTCCTGCTGTCTCCCTTCTCACAGCGACTACTACAGCAACCAGGGAAGATTTCTCTCACCTGTCTCTTCACCCTCCGCTCCTCCGGATGGCACCTGCGCTATGTCCAAGCGGAGGAAACAATCTAAACCACCTCCCCAACTTCTACTCTGTAGCGGGACACAGAGGGAAGCAGGATGGCGCCAGTCCTAATCCCATTGCACCACCACAGCACCATGTGTCTTCACAGCGGGACGAGTAGGGACTGGAGACACAGGAACCTGGGTGAGTGCTCCCCTCCTGATATACCCACCACCCGCAACCTGGCTAAAACTAAACAATGCAGGGAGGATGACCCTAACACTCTTAAGCAGCAACCTGTTCTCCCCTCAGAATCCTCAGAGCACATTATGGAAGAGTACCCTATTGAAGCATTTCCTATTAATGATCAGCCTATATCAGAAAATACAATTAAAAATGTTACTCTCTATGAAAAGATCTCTCTTGGTAGATTTTTAAGATATATTTGCCTCTCTAAATGACACTACAATCCCATGAAGATTATTATTATTATTATTATTATTATTATACAGGATTTATATAGCACCAACAGTTTGCTTAGTGGTTTACAATATAATGGGAGACAATACAGCAACAATACAGTTCAATACAAGAGGGATAGGAGGGCCCTGCTCCTTGGAGCTTAGAATCTAGGAATATAAGATAAATCCTATGGGATCTAAAATGGCAGATCTCTATTCGGCCCCGCTCCTGAGGGAACGCTGCCACCACCCCCGCCCCTGTCGGTACCTTTGCCAGGTCCTGCCATCGCCTAGGAGGAGTACTGGGGGCCCTGTTCCCTGCGGCCTACCGCTGCCTCTATGTCTGAACCAGTACGCCGCGGTCTGCACCAGTGAGAGGGGAGCTTCCACCACCGCCTCCTTTACCTTTAGCCGCCACAGTGAAAGGAGAAGCAGCAACCACCCCCTCCGGCACCAAGAGGGCAAGCCACCACTACCAGATCTGCTTTCCTGTTCCCCACTGTGTACCACACAGCCGTGCCCCTGCCACCGCACAGCCTCGAGCCCCGTCCAATCCGGCAGAGGTGAGCCTGCCACGCAGCCTCCTGCACCCACTGATGCCGGGCCCTACAACACCTACGATCGCCGCACCCTACCGCTCCCACAGACGCTGGGCCCCTTAGCACCCTCATTTGCTGGCCCGCAGCATCCACATGCACTGGCCTACAACACCCACTGACGCCGGGCCCTACTGCGCCTACCAACGCCTACCAACGCCTAGCCCACTCCACCTCCAGACGCCAGGCCTTCAGCACCTCCACTCATACCAACCCCCAGCTCAACTTGACCTAAAGACTTGAACCCTTGTTGACTGCCACCACAGCGAGAGACCCCTCTGCACCCCGGACTGTCGCCACTCAAGCGCCCCTGGAAACCATCCATCCACACCCAATCTCCTCTCCCTTCTCCCCTAAACTCCAGCCACCAGAAGACACATCGATGAGATAGTCCAGCGGGCAGAGGCGTATCAACAACCAAGCCTCCCACCACTCCTATCCGCCCTCCTGGGCACCTCTCTAAAATGCCTCTTCCACTCCTCCTTCTCATTTTCCTCACCTCCGTTCCCAAAATCCATTCACTATGTCCCTCTGCTCCTCCCAAACAATTGTATATTGTGTCCTCACTGCTTCCTTCACCTCTCTACGGCACCCACCACCTCCTCCTAATACTCCACTCTCCTACTGACCCGAACACCTCCACTAGTAGTTTCACACGCTCCTGCACATCCCGCTCCCATGCCACTTTTCTCACCCTTCTCCTAACCGCAGGGGACATCTCCCCGAATCCTGGCCCTCCACCACCTCCCTCACCCACACAACACCCTTCCGCCTCCACGTCCTGCCGCAACCCCCACAACTTAGTATCTGTCCCCCTGCTCCCTAAAATCACCCCCCCCCCGTTTTCATATGCACTCCTGAACGCCCGATCGGTGTGCAACAAGTTTACCGCCATCCACGACCTCTTTGTTTCCCGCTCCCTCAACCTCCTAGCAATCACGGAAACCTGGATCCAGGCCACTGACTCTACCTCCCCTGCTGCATTCTCCTACGGAGGTCTCACCTGGACCCACTCACCCAGACCCAACGGTCGTAAAGGTGGTGGGGTTGGTCTGCTCCTGTCACCACAGAGCACCTTCCGAGTCCTCCCAAACCCCCCTTCTCTATCCTTCTCCTCCTTCGAGGCCCACTGCGTCCGACTATTCTCCCCAACCCCCCTGAAGATTGCTGTGATATACCGGCCTCCTGGATCCATGATATACCGGCCGCCTGGATCCATATCCCACTTCCTGGATGACTTTTCCTCCTGGCTACCCTTCTTCCTCTCCTCTGAGCTACCCACCATCATCCTTGGGGATTTCAACATCCCTGTCAACCTCGACAACCCGGCCACATCCCATCTCCTCCACTTAACCTCCTCCTTTGCACTTGCACAGTGCATACAATCCACCACCCTGTCAGGAATCAAGGAATGACCAGAAAGGTGTGGACTGACACAGGGAAACGCAGGTCTCAGGTACAATACAATACAGGTTATTATTAGCCACCCAGATATATATATGTATAAACGCACAGTGAACAAACTAACCTTCCACTAATCTTAGGAGGTGCAGGAACACAGGCGTAGTCAGGGCTGGAGAGGTGGAATGGTCAGGCCGGCCGTAGGGTTCTGTAACGACTGCCTGGTGGTACCTCTAGCGGTCCTCAGGGCAGGATTCCCCAGGTCGCAGAGTCTAAGCCCCAGTCTGCCTTTTCACCAGAGCCCCTGATGGTGGGGATGGACTTGGCGCAGGACTGAGACCAGGTCGCGGCCCCTGAGTACACCTGCTAGTGGTAGGGGGATCCGCCAGAGGTATGTGCAGGTACGGCTGGATCCGTGCAGGATGGATGGATGGCAGAGTAGTTAGCGTGGTCAGACAAGCCGGGTCGGTAACGGTGGAGGCAGATCAGTACAGAGCAGCAGGCAAAGAGTAAACGGGTCACAAGCCAAGGTACAGCAACAGGAGGTCAAACAGCATAGGAGTAGGCAGAAGAATAGTCAGGGATGAGCCAGTAGTCAGAACAGGAGACGGTCAACAGAGATCAGGATCAAGCCGGGTCAGCAACGAAGCAGGAACACAGGATACAGGTACAGAGGCTCATGGGAAAACATACACCAAGGCCCAGAGCACAGGCCTGGTCATGCCTTATATACACCTTTCTGTAATCAGCCCCAGCTTTGGCTGATTGTGAGCTCCTGGCTGCTAAGAGCACCCGCTGGTCAGCTCTGGTACTGCAGCCCACATGGCAGGTGAGTCCCACCACCAGTGCTGAGTCCATTGCTGAGAGCACCCGCTGGTCAGCTCTGGTACTGCAGCCCACACGGCAGGCGAGTCCCACCACCAGTGCTGAGTCCATTCCTGACACACCCACTCCGACGGTAATATCCTTGATCTCGTCTTCTCCAACCGCTGCGCTCCCCACAACCTCACTAACACCCCCTTCCCTCTCTCTGACCACAACCTGATTACCTTCTCTATTTCCTCGTCCTCCAACGCCTACCCCTCCAAATGTCACACTACTACCAGCCGTAACCTCCGCAACCTTAAACCTGCCCCCTCCACTCTGCAGCTGATCAACTCTATGACAGCATCCTTCCCCTGTCCTGCCCCGACTTGGCTATGATTGCCTATAACAACGCGCTGTCAACAGCCCTTGACTCTCTAGCGCCTTTAACCACACGCAACATCAGACCCCGACCGCTCCAGCCCTGGCAGACTGATCACACCAAATCCCTCAAACGACACAGTCGTGCCCTGGAGCGACTATGGCGCAAAACCAAATCCCAACAAGCCTTCACCCGCTACAAATCTGCCTTCCACACCTACACCTCCTCCCTCCACGCAGCCAAACAAGCCTACTTCCTGACCCTCATCAAGGCGCTCTCCTCCAATCCTCGCCGACTCTTCTCCACCTTCAACTCTCTACTCTCTCCACCCCACCTCAACCCAGCACCTCACTCACCGCCCTTGAGATTGCCAATCACTTCAAAAACAAGATTGACACAATTCGCAAGGACATCGCCGCAACTCACACTCCCTCTCAACCCGTCCCCTCTCACACAGCTACCCCCTCATCCCCCCTCTCCCTCGACATAACCCACAGGGACTTCGTCACTGCTCAAACTCCCTCCAACCCCATTCCCCCTCAGCTACCCCCTCATCACCCCTCTCCCACTGCCCCACCACTACTCTGACCTCCACTTCCACCCCACATTCCTCATACTGAAGCCCCCTCAACACTCCGCACCTTTGACTCCTTGACCTCTCCGCAGCCTTCGACACAGTCGACCACCCCCTCCTCCTGAAAAAACTACACTCCTTCGGCCTCAGAGATTCTGCTCTCTCCTGGCTCTCATACTACCTGTCACAACGCTCTTTCAGCATTACCTATAATGCTACCACCTCCCCCTAACTCCCCCTCTCTGTTGGGGTCCCACAAGGCTCCGTCCTCGGGCCCCTTCTCTTCTCCATCTACACCTCCTCCCTTGGCCAACTCATACACTCTCACGGCTTCAACTACCACCTCTATGCCGACGACACACAAATCTATCTCTCAACCCCCCACCTCACCCCCTCAGTCTCCGCCCGAATCACATACCTACTGAGCAACATATCAGACTGGATGTCACTCCACTTCCTTAAACTGAACCTCTCCAAAACCGAGTTTCTTGTCTTCCCCCCAGTCCGCACACCACTTCCCATTGACTTCTCCATCATGTCCAACAACGCCACCATCAAACCCGCCCCGCAGCCCAGAGTACTTGGTGTCATTCTGGACTCCAACCTGTCCTTCCAGCCCCAAGTCCAATCTTTAACAAACTCATGCAGACTCCACCTCCGCAACATCGCCAAAATACGCATGTTCCTAACCCCAGAAACCACTAAACAGCTCATCCACTCCCTCATCATATCACGACTTGATTACTGCAACTCCCTCCTTACTGGCCTGCCTCGCCGCTGGCTATCCCCGCTTCAGTCGATCCTGAATACGGCTGCCAGACTCATTCACCTTTCCAACCGCTCTGTTTACACCACCCCCCTCTGCCAATCCCTCCACTGGTTTACGATTGCGCAACGGATCAAATTCAAACTCCTAACACTGACGTACAAAGCTGTCCACCATACTGCCCCGAACTACATCACCGACATAATATCCAAGTACCATCCAACATGCACACTCCGCTCCTCACAAGACCTCCTTCTCTCTAGTTCCCTGGTCTCCTCCTCCCATGCCCACCTCCAGGACTTCTCCAGGGTGTCACCCATCCTCTGGAACTCCCTGCCCCAACCCATCAGATTATCACCTACTCTCCTCTCCTTTAGGCGCACCCTGAAAACCCACCTCTTCAGGGAAGCCTACCCCACCCCCTGCTAACTTGCCGACCTCCTCCACTCTTCCTACAACTCCATCCCCCACAGCTTTCTCCTCCTGTGCCACCATCCTCTCCCTCCTAGATTGTAAGCTCGAAAGAGCAGGGCCTCGATCCCCTCATGTTTTGCATTGTATTGTATTGTTATTGTTCTGTCCCCCATTGTAATGTACAGCGCTGAGCGAACTATTGGCGCTTTATAAATACTGTATAATAATAATAACAACTTATGGATGCATACGCCGACCAAGAAACTGAGATTCAACAATTACATAATAAAATTGCTGATTTGAAAGACCGCTCAAGGCTCAACAACATAAAGTTCAAAAGTATATCAGTCAATCAGATTGAGTTAACCACATATATCCAACACCTCATGAAAGCCCTAATCCCTACTCTGAGCGACACTGAACTATGTATTGACAGAGCACATAGTATCCCTAAGCCTAAATTCCACCCGGATACAGCACCTAGAGATACATTGGCGAGGATTCATTATTTCCATGTCAAAGATAGTCATGGCGGCCGCCAAACAAAACCCAGTAATCCCAGATGAGTTTGCTGGGATCTCTCTATACACAGACATAGCGCAACAAACTGCGAACAATTGAAAGAAACTTGCACCACTAACCAATGCTTTATGAAACTATAATGTTTCCTATAGATGGGGATTCCCCACGAAATTAATCGTCACATGGAATGGAAATAAAATTCCAATATACAGCATTTTCAACTGCTTAAACAATGGCTCTTACTCCCCGCTGCCACTCATTTCGATATTCCTACTCCATCTGAGAGATTGGACACAGAATGGTCCTAGGAGCATAGATGTCCCCTTTAAGGACATCCCCATTGCAGCTAAATAACATTTCTAGTGAGAAGCATGGAGCTCACGCGCTCAATTCCTCTTACAGAACGGTATCCTAGATGTGACGGGCGCGGCGTCAAACCCCAGTCCTTCTCACCAACTTGTGACCGAAGAACTAGCCAATCTAAAACCGCGCTGCCACTTGCGTAACAATGCCACTCTCAGCTGCACCTGCACAAAGATTTTCCAGCTCACTGGACCACAATCTATGTGCCAACAGCCTGAGAGTGATTGTTACTGGGTCAGGTTAATTACGCAATTAACCCTTCACACTACCACCACCATTTACAGAGAAGGAGGAAACTCACAAATCTTAGCAGTAACACTATGATGTTTGAATAAGCATCTGTATACACACTGTCACCGCAGACAGATGTATCCAGAGGTTTTAAAACAGTAGCACTCTTCAAAGACAGGGATTCTTAGTTTGCATCTAAGAGCTTTAGAAACAGTTCAACACTTTTCAGAAAATAGGATTTATTACTTAAAAGGTCAAACTGGTGCAATAAAAATATTTACAGAAAAGATGTAACATTATATAGAGAGAGAGAGAGAGAGAGAGAGAGAGAGAGCAATAACACAACAGAGAGATAAAAGAAAGAAGTTTAAGAAGGTAGAATACTTGCAGAAGTCCTGGTTTAAGCAGAGTTCAAGTGTCCTGAACAAAAGGGTACCTTTTCTCCTGAAGTTGGTTCCTGATGTTAAAAGGGAGAATCTCTTCATACCTCTCTCTCCAGGCATGACAGCTTTTCTAGTGTCCCAGCAGGGGGTGTCTACTGAAGCCAAGGGCCAACCGCCTCATTTGGGGAGGGGGGGTTAAGCGGAGACCCAGGCTGTGACCCAAATCCCTCCCAAGTTTATACCATGGTCAATAACCGTCCATAGGTGCATGCAGCAGCCTAGCCACTGGCAGGTTAATATGCAGAATGATATTCTGAACGTCCAGACACCAAATATGACATATCCAGCTGTGATGGATAACAAGATATTGCTTTCTACTCTCTGGTAGACGTTATCTAGGGGTGTAAGGTATCAGGTGACTTGTATTAAACTGACCTATCTGAACATATGCTTTGTTTTATTGTACCTTGTTCCTGACAGGATTTATGAAATTGTATGAAAAAGTAGTTTCAAGTGGGATGTCTGTTTTACTGCCACTCTGGAATGATTTCATGTCCATGACTGGTTTATAGCATTACGACCAGGCAAAGGTAAGGGTCTGACAGACATCATGGAACCAGCCAATTGGGTTTACAACCATGAAGTATATCCAGCTGTGCCCGATGTCCTTGTGACCCCAGCATACGCACACACCACATGCCATTCAAAAAAAAGGGAGGGGGACTGATTTGGAGTGAGAATGATATTTGCATAGTATGATCCAAATTATGGTTGTCATTGTCCATATCTGTGCGCACAATTATCACACTAGATACTACACTTTTTGCCCCCAGTTACAAGCAGCTCAGCTGCCCATTACCCCTGTCTTTTAATACAGGTTTTTTCTTAATATGTATCCCTTCCTCCTCCTCCTGCTACCCCTCCTGGTTTTAAATGCAGCCTAGCACTATCGGTGGAAGCTACAAGTCTATATCCTTCACCTGAAGAATTGTTGGTCGATAACGTCTAATGGATTCCTAAGAGGAACCACCTTCCATAATACCCATAACATTGAAGATGGGACTAACTTCCACCTTGACCACCACTATTCTCCACTGTTTATGAACCCTGCTCAGTGACCTTTCACCCTCTACTATACTAACATTGACCATGATTGCTACCAGCGGATTATTATAGCAATGACTCTTCCTCTAACATGCCAAGAGACTCACTTCGCGGCCCTGAAATGCCCTCATCTATCATTCTGACATTTCTCTAATCTATATATGGCTAATGATCAAAAAAAAACATGTGGAGTCCTAATAGCAATCAAAGACTCAACAACTTTTCATCATATCTGCACAATCTCAGATACAGAGGGTTGCTATGTAATTCATATCTGTGAAATCAACCACTCTCTATTATCGATCATGAACCTTTATGCCCCGAACACCAATCAACATACATTTATGGACGCCCTCTTTTTCCAAAGTATTAGAACTACGCCAAGGATCTCCTATCATTGGAGGAGACTTTAATACCATTGTGGACCCTGTTATGGACTCCTCCACTGCACGTAAGAGATCCACTCAATCTATTTTCTCGCTGCTCAACAAGTAAAACCTCTATGATGTATGGAAAAGGATTTTACATCTTTTTCCTCACCGCACTTATCCTATTCTCGTATTGACCTTATTTAGCTGATAAATCTTCTTTACAAAATGTCTTACGATCTGACATTGGTACAGTCGCTTTGTCCAATCACGGTCCCATTTCTCTTGAGTTTGATGACAATCTCCGCAATACCCCTCAATCCATTTGGAGACTCAATTCCTCACTCTTAGCAAACAAACAAATGTATCAATGTACCAACAGATCAAATAAGAGCATCACAACTTTTTCCAGAATAATGATAGACCTGAAACCAATAGATTTACACTTTGGAACACCTTTAAAGTTTACATGAGAGGCATTCTGATCAAATTAGCAGCTTTGGTTAAGAGACAGAGAACGCGGCAGATTGAAGACTTACTCCATTCCATATCTTCTCGAGAACAAACTAATAAGACTAACCCCCAAATCTCTCAAGCTATACTTAGACAATCTTTATGTTCGCTTCTTCACAAATATGAAACCCATCTTAAATTCCTAAAAGCCAATTTGTATGGTTCAGGCAATAAAGCTGGTTGCAAACTTGCCAGAGAGGTCAAAGCTCAACAGACCAAAAGCCAAATTTCCTCTATCACACACCCTCACTCCAACCGTAAATTTTTTAATCCCAAAGACATTGCTAACGCATTTAGTAACTATTATCAATCACTCTATAACCTACTCAATGACACTACCACCCCACAACCAACACCAGCTCTCATTACTACATTGCTTCGATCTGTGAAATTACCCTCATTACTCCAGGCCAATTACTATCTTGAAACCATTTACATACTCAGAAATTCTCGACATTATAAAACATCTCCCTATCCACAAATCTCCTGGAGACAATGGGTTTACTAAAGAATACTACAAATGTTTATCTACTGAATTAACGCCTCACCTCTTATCAGTCTTCAATCTTGCCTCTGACTCAGGCCCCCCCCCCGAAATGTTACGTGTAGCGATCGTTGCCATTCCTAAACCAAATAAGGATACAACCAAAACCGCCAATTACAGGCCAAAATCCCTCTTAAATTCTGATGTTAAAATATTTGCCAAACTACTCGCTTTAAGACTACAAAAAATTCTGAACAAAAATCAAAATTAGTGTCATGCTCCAATAACAATTGCAATAAGAAATTGTATCAAAATAGCGAATGAAATAAATTACAGTCCAACATCAAATTAAAAGTGACCAATGCAATCGCGCTACTCCTGCATAAATGTCCTTAATTAATCCGGGAATTGGACATTCCTTCTAGTGGTGTGATACGAAATAATTTGTGTGCAGCCCACCAATCATAAAAATAGTGTACACCTTCACCGGTTGTGCTCTCACCTGGCATATATGACCAAACAGTTAAGTGAGGTCATAAAAGGCTTGTATCCCTTTAATTGGGCTTAGGGATGGATGGATGGATGAGATTATCCCTCTTTCCAGGGATGGGATTATCCCTCTTCCCAGTAGGGGTCTCCTCGCTTCCTTAGGACTTTTCCTCCATATAAGGTATAAGTGCCATAAAGAGTAATAAAGAATATAGTGCCTTATCTTCTTTTCAAATTATTTATTAAATAAAGTTGTGCACTCACATGTATTACAGGGTAAATTCGCTTTAAAATGTTGCAAAGTGAATCCACAGTGTGTTTTTGAAAACTTCAGTATACTTGCTGTATGTTGCCTTTAAGCGTCGTGACATCAGAGCCCTACGCGTTACACCATCGGGTCACGTGGCTTCATCGGGGGAAATGATTGTGAGTGCACTACTTTTAATTGGATGTTGAACTGTAATTTATTTAATTCACTATTTTGATATTTCTTATTGCAATTGTTAGTGGAGTGCGACACTAATTTTGATTTTTGTTCACTGACACAACGGTATGAGTAAGTGTAGATTGTAGGCGACCCACTTTTTATTTTTATTATATATAAATTATGTATACAGTGTGTGTGTATATATATATATATATATATATATATTTATATACAGTTGTTTACAAAATAATAGCAGTGTGTTGAAAAAAGCGAATAAAGCTCAAAATCCTTCTAATAGCTTTTATTTCCATACACACAAATGCATTGGGAACATTACTAATTCTATTCTAAATCAAAACATGAAGAAAAATATATCAAATTTGTGTTGTTCCTCTAAAAAAATTGAAGAAAAGTGAACATTAGACTGTTCAAAAAAACATCAGTGTTTGTATTCCTCTTTACAAACTCAAACATTCACTATATAAACTGAAAAATGTTTGAAGATTTTGCCAACTCAAAGGTCCAGCCAATCTCACACCGCGCTGTCACTTGCGTAACAATGCCACTCTTAGCTGCACCCTGCTCAAAGATTTTACACAGTCTATGTACCAGCAGCCTGAGAGCGATTGTCGCTGGATTAAGTTAATTGCACAATTAACCCTTCAAACTGCCACCACCGCCTTTTTTTACAGAGAAGGAGGAAACGCACAAACCCTAGCAATAACCCTATGATTTTAGCATAAACATCTGCAACACACACTGTCACCAAAGACAGGTATATTCAGAGGATTATTATATACAGTAGCACTCTTCAAGAGACAGGGATTCTTGAGTTTGCATTTAAAGTTTTAGAGTTTCAACACTTTTCAAAATAGGGTTTATTACTAAAAAGTTCAAAATGCTACAATTTAAATATTTACAGAAAGGAATGTCACAAAGACATAAAGAGTACAATAAAGCAACAGAAAAATAAAAGAAGGCAGTTCAGAAGACAGAATACTTGCAAAGTCCTGTCTTTAGCAGAGTCCAATAGTCCCAGAAAAAATGTTACTTTGGCTTTAAAGTCCGTTAAGATGTTCCTTGGTTGATATTAAACAAGAGCTCCCCCTTCACAAGTCCTGTCAGCTTTTTCTATGATATCAAGGAGGTGTGGACAGAGATTAACTGACCAATAATCCAGTTTAAGGGATAAGTGTTGGGAGGTCAGCAAATTTATGCCCAAGTCCCAACTACAGTTTCATACTAATATTAACAACTTCCAATATGTGCAGGTGGTATTCTAGCAACTGGCAGATTATTATTCAGAATTTTATTTCGAACCCAGGGCTATCAATCACAGCATACCTTTGTCACCCAGGAGGGAAGAGACTGCTTTCTCCCCTTTCCTATGGGCTAACATAGTCATGTATGACCTTGATTTGTTCGGTTATGATGTTCCCTATTCAAATATATACCTAATATTAATGTGCCCTGTTCCTGTTGAATTGTATGTGGAATTGTTCCTTGTGGAATAGATGTTTTATGGCATGCTAAGCATTCCTAGAGCTCTAATGGCCTTACATTGACTGAGTTATTACTGTTTTACGATAGAGCAGAGGAAAGGATTTTCCATGGTTCATGGAAACAGACATCCTGCCAAGACTAGCTGTTTACAGCTGCCATCCAGGCCTAGGCTCTGGGGTCTATTGTGTTTTAATTAAGATAAGAGGCTCTTTTGAAGTTTTTAAAACTTACAGCTACAAATTCCAGTTTTCAGGAGGAGGGGAGGAAGATTACTACTCATGAAAAACAAAATGCTGAGACCTTAACAAGATGGCTGTCACATAGAGCTTCCATGTCTCTATTGCTCACCATCGTTACAGGGGGTTGTTATCTTGGCATTTTCTGCCCAGCATTAGAAGCTTATGCCACACATTACTTACTCTTCTAACCACTTGAAGACCAATCCTTTTCTGACACTTTATTCACATGAAAAAAATCGGTATTTGCTACAAAATTACTTCTTTTTTTAAATTAATATTTATTAATTTTTCAGATAAACAAGTTATACAAACCTTAGCATATTATCAAAACATTTATTCTTTCATCCCCACTCAATCTCCACTCAATCTATGTGCTACACTCAGTGTGATATACAGTATATACTTTTTTTTTTTTACTATTTTTTATTGTATTCACTATATCATTGCTTTGTATCCATTTTGTATTAGCATTATTCGCTATACTGATTTAATATTATAATAATACCTTGTTTACACCATAGTAGCTCACACGACCATACATTTTAGTATTTACAAAAAACTCTGCCTCACCTTATCCACCCAGACCAGGTGGGTTTTGTACCAGGCTGTCAAGCCCCAGATGGCACCAGACGTCTAATCAACTTAATAACCTCTGTTGGGACCTCTCGGACTCCTCTGCTCCTCACCTTGGATGCGGAGAAGGCGTTCAATAGGGTCCATTGGGGCTTCCTCCAACAAGTACTCTCCAAATTTGGTATTACAGGGTGGATGCACTCTGCCATTATGTCCCTTTACTCCAATCCATCAGCAAGCGTTCTCTTTTCAGGATTATTATCCAACCCCATAACTATATCTAATGACACTAGACAGGGGTGCCCCCTCTCTCCCATCATATTTACTTTAATTATGGAGCCCTTAGCGCAAAAAATAAGAACCAACCCCGACATCACGGGACTCCATTTTGCTGGCAAACAACACAAGATAAGTCTTTTTGCGGACAATGTCATGCTACTACTCTCTAATCCTGGGACATCGCTACTGGAAATACAACGTACTTTAGAGCAATTTAGCGAGGTGTCCTATTACAAATGAAATGCAAATACATCTCAAATCCTAGGATTAATGTTCCTCATTATTTAAAATGCACCTGGTCTACACAGTTCTTTATATGGGCATCCTCCTCTATCGCCTTCCTAGGAATGCAACTAACAGAGTCTCCAACTCAACTATTCCACTATAACTATCAACCCTTTTTTATCCTCGCTTTCCAAACTCTTGGGCAATCTCTGCACACAAGCTTTATCTATTTCTAGTAGAATAGCGTCCCTACAAATGATAATCCTTCTAAAATTACTGTATTTGTTTCACACTCTCATCATTCCACTTCCAAATTCATTCCTAAATCAACTTCAAAGGACCTTTAATCAGTTTGTATGGAAACATAAACCCCACAGATGCTCATCCAGTACTATGATGAGACACAAGAAAAATGGAGGTATGGGTCTATCCAATATACTTATTATAAAGTGTGTGTTCTAGACCACTTAAACACTGGTGGACTCTCCCTGACCATAAACGTTGGGCACACATAGAATCGTCCACACTTCCCGAAGGGGATATGAAATCTCTACTAATCGCCATCAGACTGGGAGCTCCACACCCACCCACCAAGATCCTTCCAGTACTCACAACCTTTAAAGTATGGTCGGATTTCAATCCTCCTTCCTTACCAAATACACCCACACAAACTGTCTTAGTCCCCATCTCGGTTCTATTTCACTTTATTTCGCATATCAACCTTACTATATGGCAATCCAAAGGTATCAAATACCTTGGGGACATACACGATAATGGCTCTCTTCATACTTTTGAATACGTTAGAGACCACTCCCCCCCCCTTTTTTACCTATCTAATCTGGAATTTTCTCCATGCTCAAACCCTTGCACCTGTCACTACCTATCCCGCTTAATAAATTCCTTCAAGAACCCTAATATCCTATAAAATACATTTTACTATTTTACAACTGGTGCAATCATACCAGTTTCTTTTCTAAAACAACTACTATCCTAAAATGGGAACACATATTAGGTACTGCCTTCTGAGATAACATGGCAAAGAGCCTTCTCTTTTACATACTCCTCCCACTGCGCTACCCACTGGGAACTATACCAAAAATCAATATGTGACGGAGGGTAGGCAGGACAGAACACACAGAGTAGATGGCAAATGCACAAAGCTTTATTGAGGCAAACAGATGACAGTCACTGAATAGGGGAGTTTGCAGGGAGGGTGAATACGCCAGTATAGGGCGATAAGGAGGGACCAACACACTTAAAGTCCAACACCAAGAGCCAAGGAAGAGTCTGTAGCAAGTAATCCAACAGGGGGGTTGGTGTGAGTCTCTGTAGCAATTGTAATCCAACAGGGGGGTGGTGTGGGGTCAGCACAGGAACAGTTCAAGTGAAGCAGGGAGAGAGCATGTACTCACGGATCTCTGATGGGTAGCAGGCAGTCTTCCCCTGCTCTGAGGGGGGGTCTTAGGCAGGCTTGGGTCTCTGCAGAGCCTGGCCACGAAGGTCCCGGCCGCAGCTCGGGCTCCTTCCGTAGCTACACAGCAGTGAGTTCCCCGGGAGCCCTGGCATCAGCCTCTTAAACTGATGTCGGACGCCCCCTAGTCGCCTAGGAAACCGGGGCGGGCCGGAGCTGGCGTGGCTCCAGCCTGTCTTAGGAATGCCTTTAATCTCTGCAGGAGGTGAGAGGGGCACGGAATCCGAAAGAGAGAGCAGGGACAGAGCAAGGGGGCTGAGAGGGGGGAGCAGCTGTGACACTCTTCCCTCTTCCATTTCACAAGTGGCGGCAAGGGGGACCCAACCGGGCTCTCTTGAAGGCACTTGTGGGCCCTGACTTACTACTGTGGATCTTGTTGGCGGGAAAGGCCGTCTGCATTTTGGTGTTGGCTTCCCCGTCTATATCGAATGGTGAAATTATAGGGCTGGACGGCGAGGCTCCACCTAAGTAGGCGTCCATTGTCCCTGGACACCCGGTTCAGCCACTTGAGGGGGTTGTGATCGGTGACGATGGTGAACTCCCGGCCGTACAGGTAGGGCTGTAGTTTCTTTAGGGCCCAGACTATGGCCAGACATTGCTTCTCCACCGTAGCATAGGCAACTTCCCGGTCCAGTAGTTTGCGGCTGAGGAAAGCGATGGGATGTTCCTCCCCAGGTGGTGCTGTTTCTGGGCAGGGTATGTAGCCCCCGGAGAATGGTTGTCTTCTGGGGAGCTCATCCATTCACTTGGCGCTTTATAAATACTGTATAATAATAATAATAATGTTATCTTTTTATTTAAATATTTATTGATTTTTCAGATAAACAAATTGTACAAACATACTCATTAAAACATTATCAAAACATTTATTTCATCTTCCCCCAACCCCCCCCCCCCTCCCCCTACCTATATACCACCCATCCCCCCCATCTAACCCTTCACCCCCTCTGATCTGCATTTTCCTATTAATTTCTGGAGATCCTACTCCCTATAAAAGATAAAAATATATAACCATATTATTCTATGTTAGTCCCCCATAGACTCTATGTTTAGCTTTAATTTTTTAAATTCCTCCCATTTGTTCCATCTTTTACAGTATGATAACTCTCCTTCTTATCTTCATTCATATGATAAAGTTCCTCCAATTTACGTATTTGATCCACCTTATCAACCCAATCCTTTATTTTCGGCACCTCCGGTCTCCTCTAGAACTTGGGTATCAATCCCTTTGCTGCATTCAAATAATACAATAAACCAGATTCTTTATATTTTTTGGCTGAAAGCTTGGTACAGGTACTCCTTGCTTAACGACCGAGTTCCGTTTCAACGACTTGGTCGTTAAGCGAATTGGTCGTTAAGTGAGGAACTGCATGTACTGTATACAGTAGCACAATATATGCATAGTATTTGACAATACAGTATTCTGAATAAGTAAAATAACAAGAAAGATCAAACTGAAAACTTCCACTTGTTTTAATTTGCATAGGTTGTGTAATTTACACACAGTACTGCAATGTATTACAGTACAGTAGTACAATACAGTATATGCATAGTATTTGACAATACAGTACAGTATTCTGAATAAGTAAAATAACAAGAAAGATCAAACTGAAAACTTCCACTTGTCTTAATTTGCATAGGTTGTGTAATTTACACACAGTACTGGAATGTTGTATTACAGAACATAAAGTTAGCAAAGTACAGTAGGTACATTAAAGCACCAAAAACCACAGTACTGTACTGTAGAGTGTACAAGAAGGAAAAAGGATATTTAAAATACAGTAAACAAAAAAAACAAAACAAACAAACAAACAAAAATAAATTCAGGCTATCATTTTAGTCAACGAATCCTTCAAAATCTTCATCTGTGTCATCATCAGAGCTATTATCAGGAGCTGCTGAAGGCCCAGGTAAGGGCCACGATGGAGTAGAAATTGAAGCATTGGTAGTGCTTGGTGTAACTTTCCAAAAGTATCCACTTAGAGTGGTCTGCTTTGTCATTTTCTTTTTTTCTTCATATATTTCACGATAGCACTGTAAAACATGACTTATTTGTCTTTCCACCTTTGTGAATCGTTCAACATTCGGATCCATACTCTCTAGTTGGAACATAGCTGCATTCACTTTTGAGAACACACCAGCTAATCCCTTCACAGTAAACTTCTTTGGTACTTCTTCCATGTTTTCATTTTCTTCTTCCTCCTCCGCCAGGTTCTGCTGTGCTTCCAACTCTATTAAATCTTCGGTAGTTAGCTCTCCCTCCCTGTATTGCACTAATTCCTCAATATCTTCCACCTCAACTTCTAAATTAAGCACTTTAGCAAGTTCCATAGTTGTTTTATTTATGGCATCAACATGTTCATCTTTCTCAAAAACTGCAACATTGTTCACAAAACATTTTAGGCATTTTTTCCATATGCCTTGCATACACTTTTCTGTCACTCCCTTCCAAGCGGATTCAATGTTGTTTATGCAGTCTAAAATGTTGTAAGATCTCCAGAAATCACGGAGAGTTACTTCATCATTTTCTGTTGCTGCTACAGCTTTGGAAAAAGTTGTGCGTAAATAGTATGCTTTAAATGTGGCTATGGCCCCCTGGTCCATTGGCTGAAGGATTGAAGTTGTGTTTTTAGGTAGATATACTATCTTTACATCTGGGTTTAGGTCATCAAGATACTGGGGATGGCCTGGAGCATTATCAAGCAGGAGGATAATTTTAAAAGGAATGCCCTTTTCTTGACAATAATGCTTCACTGAGGGTATGAAGCAGTGGGTGAACCAATCCTCAAATAAAGCTTGAGTCATCCATGCCTTGTTATTTGCTCGGTAGTAAACAGGCAGTGTGTTCTTTCTAACTCTGCTCAATGCACGTGGGTTTTCAGAGCGATAGATAAGCAAAGGCTTCAACTTAAACCCGGTAACATTTCCTCCCAACAACAATGTGACCCTGTCCTTAAATGCCTTAAAGCCAGGCATTGTCTTAGCTTCTTTGTGTATATAGGATCTTTCAGGCATTTTCTTCCAAAAAAGTCCAGTTTCATCCACATTGAAGATCTGTTCTGGACAGTAGCCACCTTGCTCTATGATTTTATCAAATTGGTCAACAAATTTTTCTGCTGCTTCTACATCTGCACTTGCTGCCTCACCACTGACACTCCGATTATGCAGGTTGAATCTTCGAGAAAACCGTTGAAACCATCCGTTACTTGCTGTAAAGGTTTCGGTTGAACCGCTGCGTGCTTGCAAAGTCTCAAAGATATTGAGTGCCTTGGCTTGAATTATTGAAAGGTTCAGTGGCATTCTTTTTTGAATCTGGTCATCAAACCAGATAGCCAGTAACTTCTACATATCATGAATTAGGCCTTTCCGCTGTCTAGTTATTATGGATTTAAAGCCTGTTGATGCTTTCACTGCCTCTTTTACTCTATCTTTATCCTTAAGGATTGTTGAAATGGTTGAATGTGCCAGATGCAAGTCATGTGCTATCTCATGGACTTTTTTGCCACCTTCATAATCCTTTATGATCTTTATTTTCTTCTCAAGATCAATAGCCTTCCTTTGTTTCTTGGCATTTTCTGGTGCAACCTTGCTTTTCCTTTTTGGAGACATCTGGGGTAAAGTACAATACAGAATAAGGCACCCAGATCACACACAACTTGTATGCTTGAAGAAAAAGCTTTATAAATAGTTACACTGTACTGTACATACTGTAATGTACTATATCTGTACTGTATACAGTATTGTCACACTACTGTGCTGTATTGTGTGGGCCTGAGAGAGATCCTGGACTGTATACAGTACAGTACAGTATAGCTGTTTATAAAGTTTTTTTCTTTGCATCGCAAAAAAATACAGTAATTTACAGTACTGCTGAAATGTGAATACTGACCAGGAAACCAGCAGTACCGGACCTCAGAATAGTGTACAATTTCAGCCATGAATGATGAATGACTTTGAGACGCAGGGCCGCTACCACGTTTAGCGCGTAACCACGTTTTAGCACGTACCGTCGGTGAGATGGTCGTAAGTGTGAGTGGTCGTAACGGTGAAGAGATGGTCGTAAGTGCGAGTGGTCGCTAAACAGGTAGGTCGTTAAGCGAGGAGTGTCTGTACTATGAAACAGACATACGTATCTCTGGGTCTATTAGAATATTCACCTCTATAATTTTCCACATCAAACGTACTATTTTCCCCCAATACTCTTGTATTTTTGGACACTCCCACCATATGCTTCTGCCTCCACATCCACGCCAACATAAAGGGGAATTATTTCCCCTCAATCTATGTGCTACACTCGGTGTGATATACCATCTTGCCAAACATTTATAATTCATTTTTACCTCCTGCATATTTATATTCCCATGAATTATTCTATACATTTTCCTCAGTTTTTCTGCATCTATTGTTACTCCTATATCCATTTCCCATTTTCTATATATGGAGGTCTTATATCAGTGTTTATTTCAGTGAGAATCTTATATATTTTGGAAGTTCCGTGTTTCCCATTTCCTCGAGTACCTGATAAATGCTCAAAAGGATTCCAATCCTCTCTTGTTCTTACAGGCTTTGAAAGCTTCCCTAGAAAGTGTTTTAATTGAAAATAATGCCACTCATCCACTCTTGTGAAAACTTCTCTTTTTTTCCAATTCCTTAAGTAAACCTATTTCCCTGAGAACGTCCGATGGGAGGGGCGAAACGCGTTGACGCATTTCCGGTCCATACCCCGTACGTCTGACGTCACTTCCGGTGACTGGAACGCACGCTGAGCGGTGCATTCCAGCGGCCATCTTTTGGGATCTGTGTATGGGTTTCTCTGTGGAGAAACCCATACACTTCTACTGTATCCTGGAGCTGTGAGATTCCTGAGGAGGCTGTAAACTACTTATTGTCCATCTGGAAGAGGTTTTTATAATAAATATGCCTTTTGAAAGTGGCTGAAATGTGAGTGGCCTTAATCTTTGATTTTTAATAATATTATCAATTAGCAATATCACACTATTTGAGATTTTTTTCCCCTGGTTGAATGGTGGAGCCTATTCTGATGGTGAGGAATCTTATACAGTGGATACGAAAGAGGGCTTAGGATCCCTTTAAATCCCTAAAAGGTGTCTCATTCACCAAACATCTGGTGAGTGTATTTGATGTTGGTTTGCACGGGTGGAGGGTGGAAGTTTCTTTGTATCTGAGGAATTTTGTATTTATTATCTTTACACGGATATTTTTTATATATTTCACAAACTTTTATATATTTCACAAACTTTTGGTGTTTACTATTTTGATGGATTTTCACTATTAATATGATTTACGATATATTAGTATGCACTTTATATATTGATTGTATTTAGAGGTCTATGTTTGCGCTGTTTATTTATATCAAACCTATTTCCTCCCCCACCATTATATCCCTTAGTTGTGCATCTTCCTTCTTAATCCACTTCCCGGTGATACCTTCTTTACCGGGGGGAAAAAACTCTGTGAATCCTAAGGGCATTAACAATGAATTAAATTCCATCCAATCTGTTTGTGCTGTCTGCTAATCCTCAATATTGTGGAGGTAACCATACAATTCTACTTAATTTGCTGTTACTTAGTATGTTTTCTATTTTAACCCAGCTTTTCCCTTTTACATTATATGTCCAGTCAAAAATTTGCACCATTATTACCAAGTTATAACAACTTTTCAAATCTGGAACTCCCAATCCTCCTTTCTCTTTATTTCTACATACAATTTCCTGGCTTATTCTCGTTTTTTTATTCCTCCATATAAATCTTAACATTTTTTTAATTGTTCTAAAGTATACTTCTGGTAGTTTAATTGGTATCATTTGAAATTTATATAAAATTTTTGGAACAATCACCATTTTTATCGGTTTTATCCATGACGGGGTTCCCCCTCCTAATTTCCTTAGTTCATCCTTGATCTCATTTAAAAATGGCATATAATTCAATTTATATAGGTTCTTGGAGTATACAGTTAGTTTTATACCTAAATATTTTTATTCTTTTTCTCTCCAAACAAAGGGAAATTCCTCCTGTAGCCTATTTTTCCCTCTATTTGGAAGGTTTATATTTAAAATCTCTGTTTTTGTTGGATTGATTTTTAAATTTGATATCTCCCCGTGCTCTTTCGGTGATCTCATTAAATTTGGCAATGTTATCCTTGGGTTTCCCACATAAAACAGCATATCATCTGCATAAGTTGCCACCTTATGCTCTGTGTCTCCTATCCATATTCCCTTTATATCTATATTATTCCTTATTGTAGCCAATAGAGATTCCAATGAGAAAACATATAGAAGTGGAGACAGAAGGCATCCTTGTCTTGTTCCATTCTGCATCCCAAAATACTCTTGATAATTCCCCATTAACCATGATTGCTGCAGAGGGTTGACTATATAGTTTCCTTATCCATTCTCTCATGCTATGTCCTATCCCCAATACTTCCAATGTGTCCATCATATATCCCCAATCTATTCTATCAATGCCTTTTCAGCATCAATCAAGAGTACCACCGCAGGGATTTTCTCTTTCCTACTTTTTTATATGAGAAACAAGAGATCTCAGTCCATTGTCTCTACCCTCTATCCCTGGGACAAAGCCTACTTGATCTATGTGTATCCATTCCGGCATTAGATCTTTCAACCTGTTTGCCAGAACTTTTGCATATAATTTAGTATCTGTGTTCAATAAGGAAATCGGTCTATAACTTGAACAGTGTGTAGCATCCTTACCTTCCTTATGTATGAGAACTAAATGTGCTTGTAGGGATTCCCTCCTCATTTCCATCTCTCCCCCCAATGCATTCATATATATCCTCAATTTGGGTACTAATAGTTCTTTATATATTTTATAATACCTCACATTATATCCATCTGGACCTGGACTTTTACCAGCTGCAGTACTTTTTAGTGCTAGTTGTATTTCTTCCTGGTTATTGCTAATTCGAGGGATTTTAATTGTTCCTCACTTATTTTTGGTAATCCCGCATTTTTTAAGTATGACTGTCTTTTTTCTATTTTTCCTACTCCATCTTTATTTATAGAACTTTGGGGAATAATATTATATAAATTATTATACTATTCTTTAAACACTTTAGCTATATCTTTAGTTGAATACAATAATTCTCCTTTGGGATCTCTTATTTTCTCTATATAATTTGTGGATTTTTTTTTTCTCTGAGCCCTCATTAAATACTTTCCTGGCCTGTCTCCCCATCTATATCTCTCACTTACCATTTTGTTAAACACTCTTCTTTTATCTTCTTCCAGCAAATTATTTAATTATTCTCTTTTATTTATTATCCTCTGCATAATCTCTTTTGTTACTCTATATTTATGTGTCTGCTCAAGCTCACAGAGTTCCCCAAGAAGCGCATTCATTTTTTCTCTTCTTTCCCTCTTTTTCTTTGCTCCAGTTGATTCCTCTAATATAGGCCTTATGAGCCTCCCACTCCGTTGCTACAGGCACTTCCCCAGAATCATTTTTCTCAAAAAATTGCTCTATTTCTTTTTTGATTTTTTGATCCGTCTCTTGATCCTGGAGGAGTGTCTCATTCAACCTCCATACTTTTCTCCCTTTCAGCTCCTTTCCCTATAATAATTGCATTGTGACCAGAGCATGGTCTGATATTGACATCACCTCTATTTTTACTTTAACCAAAGACTCAATAAGTCGATGTTCTACCAATATATAATCCCATCTTGAATACATCTCATGTGCATGGGAGTAGAATGTATAATCCCTGTCCTTTTACGTGCTTAATTCTCCATATATCCACAAGTTGGCATTGGAATATCATTTTTTTCAAGGATCTCTTTCAAGGATCTACTTTCCTCTCTCTACACAGGAGATGTCATGTCTATCTGAGAGTCCATACAGAGATTGAAATCTCCTGCCACAATTAGACTCCCTTTTTTGAAATCCATTAATTTTTTCAGAGTATTTTTTAGGAATATCTCCGGTTTCTTGTTCGGGCAATAAATATTTGCTAATGTACATTCTATTTCTTGTAGTTTTCTTTTCAGAAACAGAAATCTCCCTTCGGGATCTACCAGTCTGTCTTCTTTTCAATTCTTTTATATTGAATTTTTCAGAAAGGTACATTTACAATGTCAGTACTAGATCAACATATAAAATATCAATAAACATTGAGCATACACATATTCCAATCTTATCGCCACATCTTCACTACGCTCATAAATCGAAGAGGTAGTTATGAAATGGCCCAAGGCCTTTCAATGCTAATGTAGAGAAAGAATCGTAAGCAGTGTAATTTTCCTATAATCAGCATAGCAAATGACCTTTAAAATATATAATGCAAACATAGTGCTTTATATAGACAAAGATAAGTCAATAGAGAGACAAAGAAAAAGAGAGGGAAAGAAAGAATGAGTAATAAAGGAGTAAGATGTAAAAAAGATGTAAGAAGATGGAATAAAAACATAGAAGCAGCAAAACAAACCAAGTATACCTTGAAGTTGTTGTATTTTAAGATTGGTGTATTCATATAATATTCAAACAATCAAATAAGCAGATCTATGGGCATAAACATATTTATCCAACTAGACCATTTAAAGTGAACTTTCTCCATGTTTTGGGCTTGAAGAGCCACAGCTCTTTTACAGAGATAATTCGAGTGTACTCTATTGTTTACTTCTAACAAAGACGGAATCCTCTCCGACTTCCAGATAGCAGTAATAGACACTCTGGCCACAATAAGAATATGGCTCATGATTGTTCTATACTGGGCGGGGAATAGAGTAATATTGAGTAGTGCTAGGTGCGGTACTGGCCTGGTTAATATGCCTGTAACCCGTGAGATGAGTGTAAATACCTCCTGCCAGAATTTTTATAGACATGCGCAAGCCCACATAGTATGAAGTAGATTACCCTCCTCCCCACAGTTCCTCCAACATAGGGGGACAAATTGGGATAGATTTTAGCGAGTTTGTGAGGGGTAAGGTAACTACGGTGTAATATTCTAAGGGAGCAGTTCCAATGGTTGCTGCATTTAGTTATACTTAAACTATCTACCATAGCAGCCTCCCATTCATCTTTTTTAAAATCTGTTTCCCAATTGTGAATATTAAGGGAGAGAGTGGTGTCGTTATCATAGTGTAGGTACTTATAGAACCAAGATATCCCTTTTTTAATTAGGGGCGGATTAGACATAACTTGCCACAGTTTGGAGTCAATCTCAACCCATGTCTTCGGGTTCACCCAGTGAAAGTCTCTAATTTGTAAAAGTGGGTAAAGACCTCTGTTGGGAATGTCAGTCCCCACATTGCCAAGGGTGCTGAAGCCCAAATCTTGTAAAGGCTTGTTATTGAGATTAGGAATGAAATATTCATAAGCTGGGAGTGGTATGTCTATATGAATCTTGGGAGAAGAGGGTTTCGCTTTATTTATACTGAATAACCATGCCTCAAGTGATGCAGTAATAGATGGAAAGAATGTATAAAGGAGTTATGAGTAGTCTTTGCCAATAGGCTGCTGAGTAGTCTTAGCCAATAGGAGAGCTCGAAGGTCTCCATTAGGAAGTACAGACTTCTCAATCAGTCCTATTTTATGAAATGTATCCGCCACTCAAATGCCAGAGATCTGCGAGTTCTCTCTTATTGCAGTTGCTAGTGGTTCCACTACTAGAGAGAAGATAATGGGAGATAGTGGGCAGCCCTGTCTTGTACCGTTAGTGATACTAAAAGGTTCTGATAGTGCATTGGATGTGAACACCTGAGCAGAGGGGACAGAATAAAGTGCCATTATGGCAGATTTTATAAATCCATTTAGGCCACACTTAGCGTAGCGTCTAAATACCGCCAATGCACCCTGTCAAAAGCTTTCTTGGTGTCCAAAGCCAAAGTACACCGCCTGTGATCCACGAGTTTCAATCAAGTGCATCAAGTCAAGTACTCTACGAGTGCCATCCGCTGCTTGTCTACCCCTAACGAAACCCACCTGATCAGCCCGAATTAGGAGAGGAGTTATGCTAAGAAGACGGGTTGCTATAATTTTGGCATAGATTTTGAGGTCAGTATTTAGTAGGGAGATGGGTCTGAAATCTTGAGGGCGATCCGGGGATTTCACCGGTTTAGGTAAGGTAACAATGATAGCCTGTAACATCTCCAGCGGGAACTTGGATTTTAATATGGCTTCATCAAATTGGCCGATATTCTCCGGTGTAGGTTGGGGAGTGGAGGGGTCATCTTTAAGATTATATAAATGAGAATAGTAAGTGCGGAATGTGTCTGCTATTTTATTGGGATGGTAAGTGGGTGAGTTCGATATGGGGTCCAACAGAAAGGCTATTTTGGATTTAGTTTGTCGGGTAGTAAGGTACTTTGCTAGCATTTTGCCTGCTTTGTTCCCTTGTGTATAAAATCTAGCTCTAGCCTTTTTTAGGTTAAGACCGTGGCGTCCTAACAGTAGGGTCCTTAGTGTCAGTCTAGTGGATTGAAGTTCCTGTAACATGGCGGATGATAGCGTTTGTTTATGTATGCATTCAAGTCTAGCTATTTTATCAATAGAGTCGGTGAAAATTCAATTACGATTGCATTTGACCTGCGAGGCCAATTTCAATAACAACCCTCTTCAATATGCTTTATGGGCGCACCACACATTAGCTGCACTGGTGTCAAGGGATGAGTTAATAGTGAAATACTCCTCTAAAGCAGTAGAAATAACAGGATGAGAGTTATTATTACTAAACATGGAAATATCATTTCGCCATAGAAATACTAGAGAAAATTTCAGAGTCTCCTCAATGCTCAAAGAGATGGGGGCATGATCTGACCACATCATCGTTTGAATCTCCGCCCTCGATACATCTTGTAGCAATTGTAAGTCCATTAGAAAAAAATCTATTCGGGAGTTTGATTTGTGTGGTGCTGAATAATGTGTAAAATCCTTTTCGGATGCATGTAGGCATCTCCATGGGTCATACAAATTGGCTTCCGTAAGCGAATGAGCTAAGGACTGTCTCAGATGACAGGAGTGGTTGGAAGTGTCCAATGAATTGTTGATAATAGCATTAAAGTCTCCACAATACATCAAGAATCCTTTTTGGATTTTTGCCACCCTTTTCCGTAGTGAGTTGAAAAAATTGACCTGATGGATATTGGGGGCATAAAGGTTCATGATAGTGTAGGTAACATTATTGATTTCGCACACAAGAATTAGGAATCTGCCTCTGCTATCTGACACCTGAGATCGTAGATTAAAAGCAACTAGTCACGACTAGCAATCAAAACACTGCACTTATTATCAGGACCATTAGCTGTAAAAATATGTGGGAACCTGCGATTTAATCAGTGTGGAGCCTTGGAGGCTGAAAAGTGTGTTTCTTGAACACAGATCACATCCCCATGTAGTTGCTGAGCTTCTTTCCACATCATTTGACGTTTGAAGGGGCTATTAAGGCCATGGGCATTCATAGAAATAATCTTTAGAACCATGACAAAACTGGGGATTGTGAGGTGAAGTCGCCCTCTAGTGGTGTCAGCAGAAATGGCATGATGGGATTTACAGGCTCATCGAATAAGCATATATTGGCCTCAAGTGGCTCTCGAGGAAGAGAGAGGTGTATTCCTCCGGTATCATAGTGAAATATCTTACTGTAGTCCAGTGATACAGGTGGTAATGCTGCTCTGAAGAATAACATAGAAAAGAGGGAGAAAAACTTATAAAGACATGTAACAAAGGAGTAACGTATAAATTCTCGTGAAGCTAATTACTTGACTGGGTGAGGGGAAAATGCAGAGACTTGCAGTCTGGTAAACCGCTGTTCAACCATTCATATGGCGCTGGGAGTGGGTTATTCTTTCTCGCAAATAGCATTAGTTCCTCCTTAACATTATAGAAATGGATTCTCGCAATTACATTCCGAGGGACGTGGTCTGGGAGGAAGGAGGGCTTTGGAAGTCTGTACGCCCTGTCCACAACCACTTCCCTGTTCGGAGTATGTGGAAGTAATGTAGATATCATTTGTTGAATAAATTTGCGGAGATCTGAGCCAGACGTATTCTCGCTAATCCCCCGAAATTTTATGTTATTTCTGCGGGATCGATCTTCAATATCCGCCAATTTCGCTTTTAGGGCTTTCAGATTTCAACTTCATTGTGTGCATCTACCAATTCATTATGAGCTATGGCAAAATCCCCCATTTTAGTTTCCACCTGCGTCACCCGCTCGCCTAGGCTTTCCACCTCCGAATTGATTTGTGTTACAAAACTCATCATATCTTTATGTAGGGATCCCTTTAAAGTGACTAACATATCTTTCATTACTGTAGTAGTAAGAGGCATAGATTCTGCGGGGTAATCCTATAGATTCTCTAAAAAGTCTCTTGTGGTGTTATGTGAAAAAGAATCCTGAGATTGCTCACCCATCTGCTGCACATCTGGCGAGTATTTTTGCTTGTGTTTCTGGGGACTGCAGGTTGGAGTTCTCATGCAGGAATCTGCCAGCTCTGTGTGCATAGCAGGGCTGGATGCATGCAGAGGAGAGCTGTGGCTGTCTCCCTCCTCCTGCCCTTGTGGGTCTGAAGCAGGGCCAGCACCATTTTGGGAGGAGGGGGGACCCGCCGGAGCAAAGAACTCTGACAGTTTGCGGGGCCCCTCCTTTATCTTCCTCTTCCCCATCTCGGATTACCGTGCCCGACACCCTCTGTTACAGGGCAGTGATGACAGCGGGGATTCCTGCTGGGTCCCGTCACTCCCAGTAGCTGAAAGGCTCGGCGGCTCTTGGAGCACTCTCACTGAACGGCCATCTCCGTCCACGGCTTGCCACGCCCCCCTACCAGTTTGTCTTCTAACTTAAACCTTTTATTTTTCGCAAAACCTATTGCTACTCCTTTAGCTCTTCTAATTGGGGAATCTGCAAAGAAACACAATGGACAATATCTAGAATTTAATTTCACATTTGTTTCTCGCCCCAAATGTGTCTCCCCAGGGCAATTTAATCCATTAATATTATAAGTCACAAAGTGTATCTCTTCCATTTTTCTCTTATTCTCCTATCCTCTAATCCTCTCCTGTCCATATCTTCCCCTTCGTTCTCTAGGACTTCTCCAAACTAATATATATACTATATCGCAGAGTCTTTCACTACCTTCCCCCTCTCCATACCATCCCCCCCTCCCATCCCTCCACTCCTTCTACTTTATCGCAAAGGCTTAGACTACCTACCCCCTCCCCATACCCTCCCCCCCCGTTCTCTAGGACTTCTCCATTCCTCCTCTTCCCTCTCCCTCCTCCCTCCCCCCCCCCCCAGCCATCATTTAGCCTTGGAATCTGACTAGGAGTATCCATATTGGCGATTCCTAATATGGGGTTAAACTCAAAACATGGCCACCTCTTGTTCCCCTGGAAAGATGACATTCCTGGTTTATTTTGAGCAGCTAGTTGGTTAATAGGCCTCCCTTGACACCAACCTGCCCTGTCCCCCCTTTCCCCCCCCCTCTCTTGCTCCACTATCCCTTTGGGGGTACTGATCGTTGAGGGGAACGGATACTCTGTCCCAGCCTAGATAGAAACATATGGGGAGGTGGGACGGATATGGATGGGATGAGGAAAGATGGGGAGAGAGGCAAAAAAGAAAAAGAAAAAATATATATATAACTTTTTTAAACCACAATATGCCTCTCCCCCCTCCTCTCCCCCCCATCTCTTCCTCTTATTTTCTCTTCGCAGATGCCTGTTGCCACCCCCCCTGGGCCCTGTCCTCCCTTCTCCCCATCCCCCTCTGACCACCCTGCAATATGTATTCTCTGCAAGTCCAATTTATCACAAAAGTCATTATATCCTTCTGGGTATCTCAACCTTGCCGATCTTCCATCTTTCCAGCTGATCAAGGAGGCAGGGAAGCCCCATTTATATCCAACTTTTTTCTCTCTCTAATGGATTAATAGTGGCTTTAAAGATCTCCTCCTAGCCAGTGTCTCTGGGGCCATATCTGCAAAGATCTGAATAACTTTTCCTTCATATTTTATTTTGGCGAAGTCCCGCATCCCTTTCCATATCTTTTCTCTGTCTCCTATTTCCTGAAACTTTACAATCACATCCCTGGGGTTATCTACTGGGATTCCTTTTGGGCGTCTAGCCCTATAGATACTGTCCATTTTCAGATTATCTGACTCCGCTCTACCTATTATTGGTTTTACAGATTTTTTTAATTTTCCCCGTAAGATCTTCTTCTTGCCCCATTTCTTCAGATAACCCTCTAATCCTTAAGTTGTTCCTTCTATAACGGTTCTCTTGTGTCAGGGCTGGAGCGGTGGAATGGTCAGGCAGACCTTATGGTAAGGGCACGCACCGACTGACGACAGCCTCTGGTGACCCACAGACCGGAGTCCCTCAGGGCGCGGAGTCTAAGCCCCAGGCTGCCCTTCACCAGTGCCCCTGATGGTGGGGATGGACTTGACGCAGCCTGAGACCAGGTTGCGACCCCCGAGTAACCCCAGCTGCGGTAACGGCTGCCGCCAATGGTGTATAGCGGGTAGGGGCCAGATGGGAAGACGTATAGCGTGGTTGGACAGGCCGGGTCGATAACGGACAGTACAAGACGGTAGACAAGAATACTCAGGTCACGAGCCGGGTTCAGCAACGGGAGGTCAGGTAATGGGATAAAGCAGAGAATGGTCAGAATGGGCCAAGGGTCAGAGCAAGAGGAGTCTTTGTCAAAGCCGAGTCGGTTTCCAGGAGAGCAACGAGAGCTGAACAAGAGCTTGCTGCAATACAACATACAGGACACGAATGCAATGAATGGCTGCAACGGACAGACTTAAATGTGATAAGCCGCACCCTCCTGGGAGGAGCTGCAGAGGACTGAGAGCATAAAGGATCCCACAATGCTTAGCAGACACCCAAGATGGATGCCAGCACATGGAGCAGCACAAACCCTGAGGAAAGGTAGGACCTTGACATCTTGTTCCTCCAGTTTGAGCAGTAAGTCTGCCTGTTCTAACCTCCTCTTTTCTGCTTGCCCCTCTAAGTTCTCAATTTTTTTTTTGTTGTTCCTCTAATTTTGTCTCAGTCTCTTCCATTCGAACTAATATTTTCCCCAGGTCGCTTCGGAGATTCCCTATCTCCTTTTTCAGAACCGTCTCCATTTTTGCAAACATTTCGACCAGATCTGTTTTTAAGAGTGGGTGATCCAGCGCCCCTTCTTGTTCCACTCTTCTTTGTTCACCTATGTTTCCTATTAATTCAATTTCTGCAGATCGTTTGGGGGTGGAGCCTAACTATGGCGGCGTAGGAGAGCATATTGTCAGTGCTCTCCGTAGCTTCTCCACCACCTCGGATACTCACAGAACTGGATGTGTAGGTGTCGGGGACCTACCTGAGCACGGTGGGTCCCGGAGTGGAGACGGCGGTCCCGGGAGCGGTGAGGAGTAGGTGGACCACGGCATCAGGACTTGCTGGAGGAAGTTCGGGCTGACGTGCAGGGTTGCTGGGGAGACGAGGAGACGCGGCGTGACCACGTGGTCAGCTGTGGAGGAGCACTGGGTAGGGGAAAAGCCGGCTGGCGTTCCGAGGTGAGAGGGAAGACGCCGGTTCACCCCCCCCAGTGCACGGTCGAAGCCTCTCATGGGCAGCCTGCCCCCTGTGTGGAAGAGATCTATCCACAGGGGAGTGAATTATGAATGAGGAAGAGACCCAGAGGAATCCCCCTTGAAGAGAGCAACAGAAGTGGATATCTGGAGGATGAGCTGGTAGCCTGTAGCTTTTTCATCAGAAGAAAAGCAAGCAGTAGTTGAGTGTGAGCAGCCTGGGCTGGCCAATATTGTATAATAGTGACTGTTTGTTGCTTAGAGGGAAAAGAAGATATGTGAAAGGAGGATTCCCTGGGGGGACTGAATAAGATAAGGAGGAATTAAAGCAGCCCTAGAAGGAAAACTAAGTGAAAAAGTGGACAATAATAAGTTTGGATAAAAGTTGGGTCCCTGGCGCTTATTTCTATTATTCCGTGTGGTTCCTTTATTGAAGAAAAACCAGTACAATAAAAAAAATACACGTCTCAAGGAAGTGTGACTCCAGAAAGGTCTCAAGGTGTTGGTGAAAAAAGTGAACTGGAAATGAGTATGGAATGTAGCCCTAGACTCTCCTTGGGAAAAAAGTGTAGTAGTCAACAAGTTATAGAAAATTTGGAGATGAAAGAACCTGAAAGTGAACTACAAGTACCAAACAAAAAAGAGATGGAATATATGTTTAAGAAGTTAGAAAAAACAATAAAGCAAGAAATGGCAATTATACGGAGTGATTTGGGGCAGATGCTATTGAGGGTGGAGGAGATGGAGGAAAGAGTTAAAAACCATGCCCAATATATCTCTGACCTAGAAAAAAGGACAAGAGATATTAGGAAAGATCAAAATAAATTGCTTTACAGGATGGAGATACAAGAAAATAGGGATAGGAGGTAGAACCTTATGGTAAGAGGAGTCCCAGAGCTTGCAAAGGGGGATGAAGTACGAGGTCTTGTCTGTAAAATCTTAAACTCCATAATGGATAGACCTGAAACAGAAGTGGTGAACCTGGAAGGAGTTTTTAGAATAGGAAAGATCCATCAAGGAAGTGGAAAAGAGAAACCGAGAGATATAATTTTCCAATTCCAGAAGCTTGGAGATAAAGAAGAGATTTGGAGAAACATCAAGGGAAGATCAATTATTAAATATGGAGAAATGGACATACAGATTTTTGCAGACTTAACACAGGAGATTTTATGGAGAAGGAGATCTTTGAAACCCCTGTTAGAGCATATGAAAAAACAGAACGTGCACTTGGATGGAAGAATGGAGTTACAGCCTATTTGAGATTCCCTGAGGACTTAAGAGACTTTTGTGATAGACTTAATTTACAAATTATAGAGATTCCTGGTTGGGAGGATGAAGAAAGAGAGTGTCAGGAATGGTCTTATCTCTGGTAGTGCTGGGGCTTACCTGCCTTGTGGGCTGCAGTACCAGTGCTGGCCAGTGGGTGCTCTCAGCAGCCAGTGTCTCACTCCTGCAATCAGGCCATCACCTGAGGCTGATTGCAGGAGGTGTATTAAAGCAGGACCAGGCCTGCAGTCAGTGCCTTGGTGTGTTGCTCCCTTGTGCCCTGTGCCTCTGACACTGCTTGAACTCTGCCTGTACCGACCCCGGCTATTCCTGACCACTCTTCTGCCTGCTCCTTTGTACCTTGTCTGCCCGTTAGCTACCGACCCGGCCTGCCTGACTATGTTTGTGCTCCATACATATTTATATCAGTTAAGGTTTGGGTTTTGTTTGCACTTCATTGTACATACTGACATTTGTTGGAGGTTTGGTTTTGTATGTACTGTGCGTTGTATACTTGTGTAGTTCCTAATAAATTATATTCTTATACATCACTCCTGAAGCCTGCGTTTCCCTGTGTCAGTCCACACACCTCTGGTCATACCTAGAACCCTGACAGAGAGTTGGTAGCTAGGGGAAAAGAGGATTGGCAGTTAGTTGGAAGGAGGAGATAGGGGGATAGAGGGAGGGGGGGGGACTGCGTTTTTTTTTGTTCTCTCTCTCTCCCTCTTGCTTTCCCCGCATGAGAAAGCTCCTTTTGACTGTAGGGTCTTAAGAATAGTTGGAACCATTCTGGGTTTATTAGATAGACTGGGGGTATTTGGGGCGGTGGGAAGTAGAGGGCGCCGTTCATGGGTGGAGCTCAACCCCAAGGGTGTAAATCTATGGTGGGTATGGACCCTCAAAAGATTAATAGGCAAATCATAAGCCTAAAAAAAGGTGGGGTGGTAGGTGAGGGGGGATAGGTGGGTGGTTGGGGTGGGCTGTCGGGGGGAGGGGAGGAGGGGAGGTTGTAGGGGAGGAAAGGGGAGGGTTTTAAGGTTGACACCCTGCGTGAAGGAAGGAGGAATAAAAGCAAAGAGGAAAGGGGACGGTAGAGAGGAAAAAAAGATATAAGAAAGATGGAAGAAATACAGTTTACAACTTATAATGTAAATGGGTTGAATTGTCCTGGGAAAAGGTTTAGATTATTTAAGGAATTACAACATAGAACATCTTGAGTGGTTTTCTTGCAGGAAACGCATTTTGAGTAACGTTAAGCTGAATTCTAGATCTTATCCAACATGGTACTAGGCAGACTCCCCAATTAAGAGAGCAAAAAGGGTAGCTATAGGATTTGCAAAGAATATAAGGTCTGAGCTGCAGGATAGAAAGACTGATCCTGATGGGAGGTTCTTGTTTCTGAAAGGTAAATTACAAGATATTGAATGTACAATCGCTAACATCTATTGTCCAAATAAGAAGCGGGAGGTATTCTTGAAAGGAGTTTTAAAAAGACTGATGGATTTTAGGAAGGGATATTTAATAGTAGCTGGAGATTTCAATTTATCTATGGATCCACAAATGGATACAACTTCTTCTGTACAAAGAGAGGGAAGTAGGTCCCTGAGATCGTTGAAGAAAGTGATAAAGGAGTATCAATTAGTGGACAGCTGGAGAATCATGCATATGAAAGATCGAGACTATACCTTCTTTTCAAATGTTCATGAGATGCATTTGAGATTGGACTATATATTGATAGATCATCGACTCATTGAATTCTTAGTTAAAGTAACAAGGAAGGAGGCCGTTAGGAGACTCCTGGAGGTTCAATGAGGCACTTCTTCTAGACCAAGAAACCGAGCGGAAGATTGGGGAAGAGATTAGGAGATTTTTTGAGGAGAATTAAACAGGAGATGTGTCGGTGGCTACAGTGTGGGAGGCCCATAAAGTGTATATAAGAGGAATCCTTATTGCAATTTGGGCAAAAAAGAAAAGAGAAAGGAGGGAGAAAATTAGTGGGCTCCTAAAGGAATTATCTGATTTTGAACAGTTGCATAAAAATAATATAAAAAAAGAGATAATGCAGAAAGTTAATAAAAAGAAAGAACGAGAAAATATGATGGAAGAGGAAAAGAGGAGAGCCTTTAATAAAGTGATATGTGAAAGTTATAGATGGGGGGATAGACCAGGAAAGTTTCTAATGAGAGCTTTGAGGAAAAAGAAGAATAGGAACTATATAGATAAAATAAAAAATCCCAAGGGTGAACTGATTCACTCAACTTCAGTTATACAACATTGCCTCCCAAGACTTTATAAATAAGGATGGAACAGCAAATATCGAAAAAAGAAGGATATATTTAAAAAATGCAGGCTTACCGAAATTAAAGAACTTTTGAATTCCCTAGATTCTGAAATTACATATGAAGAAATAAAAATGGCATTAAAAAGCTCTATGACGGGTAAAAGTCCAGGGCCAGATGGTTACACTGTTAGATAATATAAAAAATATAGTGAATTGTTAATACCTAAACTGAAGTCCTATATGAATGCTCTGGGGGGAGAAATGGATATGAGACGGGAATCCCTGCAGCCTCAGGTGGTCCTTATTCACAAGGAAGGAAAAGATGTCTCCCAGTGCTCAAGTTATAGACCAATATCGTTATTGAATACAGACACGAAATTGTATGCAAAGATATTAGCTGAAAGATTTAATGCCAAAATGGATACATGGGGATCAGGTGAGCTTTGTCCAAGGGAGAGAGGGGAGATAATGGGTTAAGATCTTTGCTGCTCATTCAGAAAAGTAGAAAGGGGAAGACTCCGGTGGTGGTGCTTTTGATAGACGCGGAAAAGGCATTTGATAGAGTTAATTGGAGGTTTATGATGGACACATTCGAGGTTTTAGGAGTGGGAGCTAGAATGAGAGCGTGGATAGGAAAGTTATACAAGGGGTATTTTGCAGTGGTTATGGTGAATGGGGAGATGTCAGAGTCTTTTGGGAACAAGACAGGGCTGCCCACTGTCCCCATTGTTGTTTGTTTTGTCATTGGAATCGTTGTTGTCAACCATAAGGAAAAATGTAGATATAAAGGGAATATGTATAGGAAACATGGAACACAAGGTGGCCGCTTTCGCGGATGGCTTATTGTTTTATGTTGGAAACGCTAGGATAACACTTCCGAATTTAATGAGAATATTGAAGGAATATGGGGAGTTGTCAAATCTAAAAATCAACACTTCTAAAACGGAGATACTAAATCTTCCAAATATTGAAAAGGAAAAGTTACAAAGTTCCCCTTTGTTTGGAAATACTTAGGGATAAAAATTACTTCTTCATATAAAAACCTGTATAAATCAAATTATATACCATTGTTAAATGAGATTGGGAAGGATTTAAAGAGATTAGGAGGAGGAAACCCGTCCTGGATAGGACGTATAAATTTGATAAAAATGGTAATTGTCCCCAAAGCCCTATATAAATTCCAAATGATTCCTATCAAACTCCCAGAGGTATATTTTAAGATAATTAAAAAGATAACAAGATATATATGGAGAAATAAAAAACCTAGAGTATCCTATGAGGTGTTAAGTAGAAATAAAGAAAAAGGTGGATTGGGGGTGCCAGATTTTAAGAGATAATATAAAGCAGTAATTTTAGCAAGAATATTTGGACGCATAACTTAAAAGGGAAAAGTTGGGTTACGTTTGAGAATGTACTTAGTGGAAATAATTTAAGTAAGATTATATGGGTACTGACACAGTATAGAGGATTAGGAGAGAGTACGAGTGTGTATACTTTAAACATTTTAAGAGTGTGGGATGGAATACACAAGTAGATGAAGTGGGATTTTAATTCATTGTTAATGCCATTGAGGAACACAGAGTTTTTTCCTCTAGGTAGAGAGGAAATTTCAGGAAAATGGATTAGGAAGGAGGATGCATAGTTGAAATGAAGGGGGTAGAATTGAGATCACTTAAGGATTTTGTAAAGCAAGAGGGAGATATTTTCACTAAGATAGATGTGTGGAGGTAAAATTAATTGAAATATTTTGTCGGGAATCTTCCTAAGCCGTTGAGATCTAGAAAAAAATGGAATTTGTTTGAGAGGTTGTTGGAATCATGGGGGGATGGGAAACATGGCACGGCTAAAATATATAAAATCCTCACTGAGTTAGACACAGACACGAAATTAAGGTATATAGCAAAATGGGAAGGAGATTTGGGGGTGGAGATAGAGATGGATAAACAGAAAAAAATATATAGATTGATACACGAGAATATAAGTATGCGTGAGGTGGAAATGAATTATAAATGTTTGATAAGATGGTATATTACACCGAGTGTAGAACAAAAGATGCATTGGGAGAAACTACCTTGGTGTTGGCGGAGGTGTGGAGAGATAGGCACGATGTATCACATATGGTGGGAGTGTCCAAAAATACAAGTATTCTGGAAGAAAATTGTACACAAAATTAGGACGATTACGGAAATAGACGTTAGACTGGACCCTGGAATTTGCCTTCTCCATATTACAGAACTATCAGTAAAGAAATATAAAGAAACAGGTGTATGGTAATACTTAAATGCAGCAAAGGGTTTGATACCCAAGTTTTGGCGTAAAGTAGAGGCTCCAAAGGAAGAAGATTGGATAGATATAGTGGACCAGATTAGTAGGATGGAAAAACTCTTTTACATGCAGGAAGATAGATTGGGGGCATATTACGCGAAATGGAAAAAATGGGAAGAGTTTAGATTGAAGGTGAAAGGATGAAGTGGCGATTTTTATAAATAGGAATACCCCTCTTGCTTTTGGTGTGGGGGATGTGGAGAAACGCAGGGTGGAGGGATGGGGGGGGGGGGAGGTTTTGTTAGAAGAAAGGGGTGTTGGGAGTAAAGGGAAAAATTTTGTGAAATATTTGGTTTTATGAGAATGTAAATGGAATATGTATTGTTGTATTTCCTACTTATTTTGAAAAATTTTATAAATATTTAATTAAAAAAAAAATTCAATTTCTGCAGTTTTCTTTATCTTGATTCTCTTCCATCAGACCAAGTGATAGTCTAGATTGATCTCCTTCTACACTGATGGACCTTTCACAATAGTTCTCATTATTTTGCGGCTCTGGACTTTTTTTTCCTTGAATGGGCATATATTTTTTTATAGTAGAAGAGTTCCCGGGGGGTTGGGGGGTTTTAGAGCCTCCCCCTTTATTCGCTCTACTTCTCATTTCTCTTTCCCTTTCCTCTTTCTCCTTCTTTCACTTATAGTTATTATCGTTTCATTTGAATATAATATCACTCATCTAATCCTCTTCACCTTTCCCATGTATCAAATCAATAGAAAAAGGCTCTTATAATCCTCTATGGAATTGCTCTGTTTAATTTTGCAGCCATACATACATATTAATAAAGCAGTGCACAGTCCCGCTATTTCTCAAGAACACAAAACCTCTCTCTCCTATAATCCTTTTATTACCTTCAAACAGTTAACACGTTCATTTTATATTAAGTTGCAGGGCAATCTCAGTTCATATGCATGTTTATACACAGTCCTACTGCAATTCACCTTCCTCTTTGGCTTCTTTTGTGTTACTGTTCCTCCAGCATTCAGATGAGCTCTGACAGTTTTATCTTCAGGTCTTGTGTCTTCCTTTAATCTCTCTCCCCCAGGGCAATGATTATACTGTGCTTGGGTCTCCTGTTCTTTTATTTTTTATTTGGATCACTGATGCTGGTGAGGGGTTAATGGAGGTCAGTGGGGTTTGGTCGAGATTTGATTGCTATTTATACTCTGACACTGATCTCTGCGGTTTCAGTAAAGACTTCAGGCAGACAACCACCATTTCACGATCAGGCTATCCCCGGGCACCTATGGGTCCTTCCACACCTCTGAGGACCCGTCCTCTCCGTCTCTCCTTGCAGCAACCCCTCCAGCTCCTTACTGAGCACGGGACCCACAGGACCCGCCGGACTGATCACCGACCCTCACCTGCATCCCCGCTCCACAGGGCCACCTCTCCCTCTCTCGGCTCAGCAATCCGCCCGTTTCCCGAGCGCACCGCACCTCGGATCCAGGTGGGTGTGTGCAGTCATCCTAATCTCATCAGGCTGTCAGGTTAACAGGCTGGCGTCCCAGGCTCACGGCCACGCTGCTACGATGCCATGTTGCATCTCCTCCCCCCGTCAATGTTAGTTATCTAAGAGAGTAATACAATAACCCGGTTATTCCTCTGCTCCTTAAGGAGAGTGCTACACAATATTTACCAGGCCTTGAGGGCATCCCATGTGGTGTGAGGTGAAACATCACATTTGTAATTAGTAGCAAAGCACTGTTGTAGGTCGGCAGCCAGGTCGGTAACTATATCTGGATATTGCAGGAGAGATTCACTAAGATGCCAGGACCATATAAGAGGTGCGGGTTCCTGCTGTCATTGTGATATCATTAGGGGCATGATCAGAAAAGGTAATATTTGTGTGACCAATGTAACCAAATGTAATTTTGTGACCTCATAAAGAAATTAAAAAAAAAACCAAACAATCTTGGTGAATGATGTGAAGCTCTTCTGACTTCCATTATTAAATCACGTTCAAGCTATTTTTTTTGCACATGATTGGGTAGTCAATGTAAAGTGAAATTTCACCAAATTTTCTAAGCTCTTGTTACTAAGCTCCGAAGATAATTCCTTCCAAAGTGTAACTCCACTCCCTATTTGCCTATTTGCCTTTAGTAAAATAAAACCTGTTACATCTCAGTCAAAGGCAAAGTCATTTGACTAAGGCAAAGGATTTGTTTTTTAATGATAGAAGGTACTTTTTTTTTTTTTTTTTTTTTTTAAATATGCTGTATATTTTAAATTAATGAAAAATTTTAAAACTTCTGAATGATCCACATTACATCAAAACATAATACATTAGGGTTGGATAGGTCAATGTTCATTCATCACTTATCTGATTTTTTTTTTTTTTTTTTTTTTTGCCTCATAATTTCATTGGTAAATGCTCATACACCACTTTTAATTGCTCTTACAGTTTTGGAGCACACATTTGATAATCACATTTTTTAACCTCTTTGCGCCGGACGAACGCAAATGTGCTGCCTCCAGGAGTCTCGCCTAGATGCCGAGCGGCCGTACATTTGCGTTCTATTAAAAAAAAAAAAACGTGCTGAGAGCGAGCACCCTGCGCATTCCCAGCACACATGTCCGGTACTCATGGAAAGGTCCCGATCTCCTCTTTCGATCGGGACCTTTCCCAATCATGTGACCGCCGTGACGGCAGTCACATGACCCTAAACCCCACCCCGCCTCCCGGCTTCTGAAACCCTTAAAGGGCCCAGAGGCGCCGGCGCCAAGGGGGTAAGCATACTTTTGTGTTTACATGTTAGCATTGCTTATCTTTCCTACTGTATATAAGAAAATTTTAATCAACCAACAGGAAGTTTGCATTACATATGAATTAAATGCAGTGAATTGAGCGTCCATTAATTTTACTACTGTATATAAAATAGCCATCCATTGTGATCTTTCTGCAAGAACAATAGCTCTCTAAACCATATATAGTTGTTTATATGTCATTATTAATGCTGTTGCAATTTTTCATTGTGCATTTTTGCAATGAGCAATCCAGTCCATATGTTTTTGTGTAATATATGTTGTTTTTCAACATGTCAATTGCCATAGCACACAAATAAGTGGAGTAACTTAGAGTACTGGGAGTAATTAGGAGTAAGTGGAGTAATTTGGTTAACTTGGCATATTGGGAGCAAATTGGAGTAACTTGGAGTATCGGGAGCAACTTGGAACATCGGAAGTAACTTGGGAGTGTTGGAAGTAATTTGAGAGTATTTTGAGTAATTTGGAGTAAATCAGAATACTGGGAGTAACATGGAGGGCTGGGAATAAATTGGAGTAATTTGGTTTAACTTGGAGTACTGTGAGCATCCTAAATAGTCAAAGGAAGCAAAAAAAAAAACAGATACTGCTCAGATTAGTATTAAGTAAGGAGGTTTAACAGTAAATGATATATTTAGGAAAAAAATTCTAACCTTTCCTTGAATATCCACATTAGAAAAGCTGGTAAAATGCCCAACAGGAGTGGTATTGCAACCCAGTGCACATCTTGCTCCATGTTCATACATTGAACACTTAGGAAAAATGCCCCCCGAACGGCTCATCAAGGAACTCATGTTCCTTGATGAGCCGTTCGAGGGCGAATACTGCTGTGCGAGATGTGACCTAATAGTTTCTCTGGAAGCTCAGATCTTGGATCTAGAGAACCAGGTGTCAACACTGCGAAGCCTCAACAACCTGAAAAGGAGCTTGGACATTACCCAGCAGGGACCAATATAGAGGAGGGGGTGGCAATATGGAAGTACAGGAGCATGAGGTAGGTAGCTGGGTTACTGTTAGGAGGGGTAGAGGGAAGAACCTTAGGCTAGTTTTGAGTTGGTACATCCAAATATGCCAAGTTGCATGATGTTGGAGATATTAGTTCAGGGGTAGCATTGCTGGAGCGGTCTTCCTCCCCTAGCTGCCAGGGGAAACATGGCTCCAGTAAGGAGGGGGGCAAGGATACAGGCAAGGTTAGATAGATAATAGTGGTAGGGGACTGTTTTCTAAGCCAACTTTTCTAAACTGTGCTCAATTTTACAAGATCTTAAATGTGTGTACTGGATAATGCCGTTATTTAATATGTTCCTAAAAGGCTCCCAGTTTTCCTAAGTGTTCAGTGTTTCTAGAATTTGGTCCCATTTAATATCTTGTAATATTGAGAGCTGTTTAGAAAAGTTGGCTTAGAAAAGAGTCCCCTATCACTATTATCTACCAGTAGGCAACAAATATAAAAGAGCTAAAGTTAAACCTGGGTGGCTACAGTTTAATGTAAAAAGACATATTAAATAGAAAAAAAATGGCCTTTGCAAAATATAAGTAAGATGACTCATTGTCGGTATTCCTGCACTACAGGGAATGCAATAAGAAATGTAAGAACACAATCAGGGTGGCTAGGATGGGCAACTAGCAACACACAGCAGAGGACAGTAAAACAATCCCCAAAAATTATTTAAATACTGTATATTAACAGTAAAAAAGCAAAGCCAGAACATAGTGGCCCGTTAAAACATGATAAAGGGAAGTTGGTTAAGGAGAAGGCAACTGTACTAAATGCATTTTTCTCCTCAGTTTTTACAAAGGAAGAGGAGGGGTATAGTAATCAACATTGTATCATTAGTAATGCATCACAGAGTGTACCCCTGTGGCTAAGAGAAGCCAAGTGTCTGAAAAAGACTTGATTTATTTGCATTAAGCTTTTCACCAGGACCAAATGGCTTACACCTGAGAGTCCTGAAAGAACTCAGTCAGGTTATAGCTAGGCCGTTATTCCTAATTTTTATGGACAGCATACTGGCAGGAAAGGTACCAGTGGAATGGCGAAGGACCAACGTGGTACCAATATTTTAAAAATGACAGATTTATTCCAGGAAACTACAAGCCAGTCATTCTAACATCAATAGTATTTAAATTATTGGAGGGGATGATAAGGGACTATATCCAAGATTTTGCTGCTGAAAACAGTATCATTAGTAGTAATCAGCATGACTTCATGAAAGGTCTTTCTTGCCAAAACAATCTGTTAACATTCTATGACGAAGGCCTGTGAATGTGGTATACCTGGATTTTGCAAAAACATTTGATGCAATCCCCCATAAATGCCTAATTTACAAACTGAGGTCTGTAGGCATGGACCATAGGGTTTGTTCATAGATAGAAAACAGGTTACAGGGGTGCAGCCAAAAGGTGATAATTAGTGACTACTTAGACTGTTCTGGGGTGGTAGACTTCAGACTCCAGGGCTCTGTGCTGGACCAATTCGGTTTAATTTATTCATAAACTATACAGAGTTTGATATAGTTAGCGCTCAGTGTTTGCTGATGATAAATAGGGCAATAACTTCACAGTAAGATATAGAAACCTTACAAGAAGACTTCAATAAAATAAAGATATGGGCAACTACATGACAAATGAGGTTTAATGTTGAAAAATGTAAAGTAATACACTTGGGGGCTAAAAATATGAATGCACTTTACTCGCTAGGGGGAAAACCTGTAGGAGAATCCAGGATGGAAAAAAGATCTGTGGGTCCTAGTAAATGACAGACTCAGTAATGGAATTTGATGCCAAACTGCAGCAAGCAAAGCTAGCAGAATATTGGCATGTGTAAAAAAAGGGTATTTACCCAAGAGATAAAACTATAATCCTGCTACTTTATAAATCCCTGGTTTGGCCACAACTGGAGAATGCCGTCTATTTTTGCTCAGTAATCCTCAGGAAGGATGTGCTAGAGCTGGAGAGAGTCCAGAGAATGGCAACAAAGTTAATAAAGGGACTGGAGGACCTCGGGTACAAGGAACAACGTATTCTTCCTGGAAAAGACACTTGAAAGGAGATATGATACATCCATCTCATTCATACCTTACATCGTCGCAGGATACCGGGGTTTCTTTTATCCCTGGACCAATTCGGTTTAATTTATTCATAAACTATACAGAGTTTGATATAGTTAGCGCTCAGTGTACCAGGATTCACTTTCGAGCATTCGATTCACTTTCTTGGGAGTATTTGACATATATGCTGTCTAGATGGGGGTTTGGGTATGCATTTCTGGCTTGGATCTCAGCTTTATAGTCGTCTCCCACGGCCTCTGTTAAATATGCAGGTTTTTTTTTTTCTCATCTTTCCCTATTTTCAGGGGCACGAGACAGGGATGCCCATTATCACTTGCTCTTTTTGTTCTCGCTCTTGAACCTCTAGCTGCAGCCATTCGAAATCACCCGGATATTTCTGGTCTCCCCTATGCCGGCGCTCAATACAAGGCCAACTTTTATGTGGATGATGCTTTTTTTGGTTTTAACCAATTCTCTCTTCACTCTCCCCAATCTCCAGGTCTTATTGGACTGTTTTTTGACTATATCTGGCCTTCGCATCAATTTGTCTAAAACCACGGCATTGAATATTATGCTCCCTGCTGACTTGGTTGAACGGTTGCAGAAAATTTCCCTACCGTTGGGCATCCCATTCCCCAGCTTATCTTGGCGTTATACATACTTCATTCTACTCTGCCTTATTTTCAGCTAATTATTACCCCTTATTGCGCTCTGTTACTTCCCTGCTTCATTCTCGCCAGTTTCCTTCTTTATCATGGTTTGGCCGGATACATGCTGTCAAGATGACTATCTTGCCAAAGATCCTGTACTTTTTCTGCACTCTCCCTACTCAGGTCCTGCGTCTTTTCTTCGTGTACTGCAAAGCCAGATTCTCCATCTTTATTTGGGCTCATAAACATCCCAGAGTCCTAGAGCCACTCTTTATACTCATAGATTACAGGGAGGTTTGGGAGTTCCACATGTTTCTAGATACTGCTTGGCAGCTAAGATTTCCCAGTTGTCTATACTTCATGCCACGACAGATATCCCATTATGAGTACTCTTGGAATTACCCAACTGTGCTCCGCTTTCCTAAACTACATTGCTTTGGCTCCCGCCTAAGTTGCGCCCTCCGGATTTGAGCCCTATCATGCTTCACAGTTTACAAACCTGGGATTCTGTTAAATATTTGGGTAATTTGATATCATCGTTTCTACCTCTTTTGCTGATTATGCATAATCCTTTATTTCCACCAGGCCTAGAACATCCCCCCTCTTTCTCTTGGTGGACCTCCCATGGCTTTATTATTGTACATGATTTTCTCGGCGCTCGTACGTTTCCATCATGGGAGTCTCTTCGAGAATCAAGGGGGGTCATTATCATTATCGGTATTTGCAATTGCGCCACTGGATCCTATCCCTCCATCATACCTCTACATATCCTTACCACAAAATGCTCTTCGAACATGTCTGTCAGCATTCCCCAGGGTCCCCTGGTCTCATATCTGTAATTTATGCCTCTCTTAACAGTAGGTCCTCCTCACCACCCCTGTCTTATGTATCTCAATGGGAGCGAGATCTGGGTTTCTCGATTGTGGCGGAGGATTGGCATAGGGCCTGGGGGATGGTGACAAAATGTTCATTCAATACAGTCACTCTTGAGGCAGCCTACAGAGTTCTCCTGCTGTGGTACTGGGTCCCGGCTCGGACTGCTCACTTTAATCCGACTGGCGGAGATAGGTGTTTTCGGAACTGTGGTCTACATGGGGACTTCTTGAACATTTGGTGGTCGTGCTTGTGATTGATAGGCTTCTGGTCTAGGGTTTTTGGTTTGCTGCAAAAGCTATTTCATATTACGGTCCATAGGGATGCAAGGGTGGCCCTTCTGCATTGCCCAATTTTGGGTCTGTCTAGGTCTCAGCAGAAATTGACATCCTACCTATTTATTTTGCCGAAACGTGCTATAGCTCAAGCTTGGAGAACCCCTTCGGTTGTCTTCCAGGGGGTGAAGACCCGGATGAATGCTATGTTGATCAATGAACAGTTGTATAATGTTCTTCATGATTCTCATTCGAGATTCCTTAAGGTTTAGGAACCTTGCCATCCCTGCCTCCTTCTAGTTATGGCCTCTTATAGTAGTTGCCTGTGCTAGCCCTGGATCCGTGAGTCTTCTAGTTTTCCTTTCATCCATGTTTTCTTTCTGATACTTTTTTTTTTCTATGTTTTTCTATTTTCTTTTTCCTTCCTTCTAAACTTTTTTTTTTTTTTTTTTTTTTTTTACTTTCCTCCTTTTTTTCCCAGTAATATGATGGATTGCTGCTGCTATTATTTGGTTCGGCTTTTTGCCATCCCTCCTTGATGTCATTGGACATTCTGTTATTTGGCTAATACAAGTCAGTAGGATGTATCTGTTTATGTGTTATTGTTCTGCTCTGCCCCTGCGTGGGCGTATCTTGAGCTTGTTGTATTCTTAAAACAAAACTTTCTTAATAAAAATATTGAAAGAGAAAAAAGATCTGATAGTGATATACAAATATCTTAATAATGATTCTAGCATTGGGAATAAACTATTCAGTCCTGGGGAGTATAAAAATACACAGGGCCACTCAAAGAAATTGGAGAAGTGGTTTAACTTTAAACTGCGTAAGGGTTTTTTCACTGTCAGGGCGGTAAGGATGTGGAGCTCACTTCCACAATCGATGGTGACAGCTGGAAGTATTGATAGTTTAAAAAAAACTCTTAGATTGGCATCTTAGCGAACACAGCGAAGTATACAGAGATATGATTTTTCACATGTGCACACACACACCCACACAGGTTGAACTGGATGGACTGGTGTCTTTATTCAACCGTACCAACTATATTTAGGTAACTCTTGTGGACGAGTTAAGAAAGATCAAAACAGATCTTACTTAGACATTATTGCACATAATAATGACTTTTATATCTGCATACAATTGACTGGGAGAATTAAATCTGTTTAATGTGCACCATTACTACTCACTTCTGGGCCAAGTCCTGAGTATTTGGTGTCCTTTTATTGACCCGTCAGGTCAATAAAAGTTTAAATCCAGCAATCTTGAAATAGAAGGCAGCATCTACTCACATCACTGATGGCCAGTTTCTCCAACTTTGTCCTTTTCAGCACTACAGCCTCAATGAGCCGTAAAACATTAACACTGGCAATGTTCTGTAGTGACATTGGGGTTGGAGGAAGAAACTAGCACATGGCAGGGGACGCTTGCATCCGATACTCCTGGAAGTGTCGAATGCCAAAGAGGCTTTCGCTGCTGCACTGCTATAATGGAGATAAAAAGTTTGAGAAACTGCTGTCTTCTATTATAGCGGACTTAAACCTATAGAATCTTGTTAGGGTCTCATAGTAATTAATTAGCCAAACAAGCACACTGTGGTCAGTATTATCATTCTACTAAATCCTATAATATGAAGAGTGCTGTACGAGAATATGTGGTATACTGCAGATTGTAACTTTTATTCTTATTGTGAATTCCACATTTGGTACATATGTAACTGTTTGTTTTTTCAGATAATGCTTTGTTGACTTCTCCCTAGAAGACACATGCTCCCACTCAGTATTTTACTAATAAAAAATCCACAAATGTTAACAATGTATTTTAATAAACACTGTTCTCTCCCATTTGTGTGAGCTGATCATTAAATGTCTTTCTTTCTTTTGATACATGATAGTGCGCAGGTAGTTAAACACTGAGCTCAGCATCAAAAAAGATCTAAATTCAACTTGAAGATACAAGTTATTCAATAACTCAGTTCAAAGAACAATCTGCTGTGTGCCAAATTAAAATTGCCAGACTACTTCAGTGAGAGCAATGTGCTGTAATTTCTCTGAATTTAGTGCAATATGCACTTTGCTCTTCAACTTATTCAAGTCCTTACCAATTCAGAGAGCACAGCATACATGTGAATAGTATATTATTTTTGTTTACTAATGCACCTCTAGAGTAATTCCCTTAGATTGACTAGGTGTCTTCTATAGGTTGCATGATGCTTGAGGTGATTGTAGCCGTATTAGTGCAATTGCGACAGAAACAATTGAGTACTGACGTGATACTTTTTTTTATTTGCACTAACATACAATTTTGAGGACAAGCGTTTGGGGTATGTCCCCTTCTTCAAGGTCCAAGCAGTACTATTATTACAAAGTTTTAGCAGAATGTAAGAGATGTGGGGGATGAGAAAAAAACAAACAAAAAAAAACCAGAAAGAAACACAAGTCTAGGGTTAGCCTAGAGCAGGGGTGGCCAACCTGCGGCTCTCCAGCTGCTGCAGGACTACAAGTTCCATCATGCCTCTGCAAGTCAGTAACTTCCCATCTTTGCAATGCCTCATGGGAAATGTAGTTCCACAACAGCTGGAGAGCCACAGGTAAGCCACCCCTGGCCTAGAGATACGACACAGCAAAGCAAAGACTGAGGGGGGGAGAACAACACTCACAGAGAGAGTTATAAAAATGTTGGATAATGATTGAGGAATCCCATGTCCAAATTAAGGCCCTTTTCTCTTGTGTCAAATAGAATTATCATTCTTAGTTCAAAAGTTTTTCTTTCCTGAATGGATTTGAAATTTCCTTTTTAAGAACTAAAACATTGAGGTCTTCCATAATGTGGTCTGGTTCTGCGAAATGGTGTCCCACAGGTGTGCAAAAGTCAGTTTCTTTATGTTCCTTGATGGTATGTCTGTGCAAATTCATCCTTGTTTGCAACTTCTGTCCTGTTTCGCCCTGTTTCTGTCCTGTTTCATCCCCTTCAAGAAGGGGACATACCCCGAAAGCTTGTCCTCAAAATTGTATGTTAGTGCAAATAAAAAAAGTATCATGTCAGTTGTTTCTATAGGTTGCATGAGTAATTTCTGTCTCAGACACCTTGGCCCTGATTCACTATTGGGCGTGGGCGCATATTTATGGGCTTAAGCCCAATTTTCATGGGCGTCCGTCATTTTTTACCCTGCAACCTAATTCACTATTGAGCAGAGCCCATAAGCAGATGCCCAATCTAATTCACAAAAAGACACACGCCCGAAATCAGACTCACAAAACAGACTTGCTAAAAAAAAAAAAAAAAAAAAAAAAACAGTGTGGGTCCCCCTCTCATCCTTACCAAGCCCTTCAGGTCTGGTATGGATATTAAGGGGGATATTAAGGGGAAATTTAAAAAAAAAACAGCGTGGGTCCCCCTCAATATCCATACCAGACCCTTATCCGAGCATGCAGCCCGGCAGGTCAGGAAAGGGGGGGGACGAGCGAGCGCCCCCCCCCTCCTGAACCATACCAGGCCACATGCCCTCAACATGGGGGGGGTGCTTTGAGGCAGGGGGGGCTCCCCCCCCAAAGCACCTTGTCCCCATGTTGATGAGGACAAGGGCCTCTTCCCCACAACCCTGGCCGGTGGTTGTGGGGGTCTGCGGGCGGGGGGCTTATCAGAATCTGGAAGCCCCCTTTAACAAGGGGGCCCCCAGATCCCGGCCCCCCCCCCCCTACGTGAAGGAGTCTGCGGTACATGCTCCCGCAGACTCCTTCACAAAAAAAAAGTGGTGGTGTAAAAAAAACACAGTACAGGGTCTTTGACAAGTCCTTTATTAAAACAATGTCCCCCGAAGTAGATCCAACGTCAATCGCGGCGGCGGCGGCAGGGACCCGAAAAAAGAAAAAAAAAAGGTTCCGCTCCAGTCCCAGGCTTCCAGCCTTGTGAAGAAGAGGCTTTTTAGAAAACCAATGGAGCGCTCATGTTTCAGCTGTCGGCGGAGTTCCCCACTGACAGTTGATGTAAAAGTATTGCAGGGAATTATAAACAATTTGTAAAAAACCCGGCGTGGGGTCCCCCCTCTCATCCATAATAAGCCCTTCGGGTCTCGTATGGATGTTAAGGGGTAACTCCACGCTGAAATTAAATAAAAAACAGCATGGGGTACCCCCCAAAATCCATAACAGATACTTATCTGAGCATGCAGCCCAGCAGGTCAGGAAAGGGGGGGGGGACAAGCGAGCACCTCCCCCCCTCCTGAACCATACCAGGCCACATGCCTATACCAAATTATTCAAACATTTGTAAACAGACCAATTAACTGAAATGGTTTGGCATTTGTACCCCAAATATGACGTTCCCTGAGGCATTGGTAAACCGAGGTACGCCTGTATTAGTATTGCAATCCTTTGTATTGGGATACATAGAACCAACATACATCTGAATTGGCAACATAGCACAACATTTGTGTCACATTGGAGATATCTGGTAGTTATACTGACCTTGCCCAGGGACCTAAGATTGATTCACAGCACAGAAATACAGGCAGGATTAGCAATGTTGCTCCATGGATTAGTGGTTAGCACTACTGCCTCACAACTCTAGGGTTGTCGGTTTGAATCCCAACCCCGGTGAGGAAGTAGCATGATCTCCGTGTGTCGCTGTCTTCAAATAGATGTTCTGGCAACATCTTTGCTTTCTGTCTAAATGATCCCTAAAATGTGAATTAGAATGAGGCCTTGTCTGTTGAAACACCTTCAAAGCTGCACCTTATGTGAATGTCATACAATGGGATAAGAGCCTGGAGCACTAATAGATTTGATAATGATGGTTTACACTCCATCCACTTTTGTGAAGGATTTGGCAAGCAAAGAGCTGACAGAGAGAGAGAGAGTCTGCAAAGTCGCACCCTATTGTATGCTATTAGAGCGACCACATGGGTGTGTTTCAAACATTGATTTCTATAGTACATATAGTATATGTATATAGTATGTAGTATATAGTAGTACATGTACTACTTTAGTGGCAATTTGCATAGAGATCTGTGTCAGATGTCTTGAAAATTGCATTGAAATGGTCAATTTTACTGTAAGTCGCAGGATTTGTAAATCAGCTTTGCCCAGAGTGTAATGTTTGGTGAAGTTTGATTTCTGGAGTGTTTTGCCAATTGATGGGAAATTCACCATACTAGTCAAATCGATTTGCCATTTTCAGTATTGCATACAAGATGTGGTCATGTGACTGTCTTAACTCATGCGAGAATCTGGAGGGAATTGTGACCATAGTAGCAATAAAGGTTCCAATTGGGGTTCCCTTTCACATCCCTGCTCAATGTTCTGTTGTATGCTGCACACGTACATTTCACTGTATATTTCTTTCTGATTTGTGGGGCCTGTATACCAAGGGTTAATGCAGGTAGGAAGCGGATTCATCAGGTGAAAACACTTTCACTGACCAACTTAAGGTCAGTGGTGGGTGTGGCTTCATTGGGTGTGGGGCCTTGTTTGGCACGCTCCAAATACAACCTAGCTTATATAAAGACGTGCAGTAGTGAGTAGTTTGGCCTGTTACTAGGCCGGGTGGTTTGGGGGAAGAAGAGATTTTGTGCTGAATTGCCCCAGACACCACTCAGGCTGTGTTTGGAAGTGGGCTGGAAATGTTTGCATATTTTTGGCCTTGTAAAGTGTGTTTGTGTGTTGTTGCACAATGATTGTGTTTTTTCTCTTTGCATTGAAAGCCTCACACATGTCAATCGTTTTGTTTAAAATCTGCTCTTGTTTTAATTTTGCTTGCTTATTTAGACTCCAATGCATTTTTCTGACAAACTTGCTGACAAATGTATGTGTAGGGGATTTGTAGAGGTGGGAGGGGTTTTTTTCATATGCTTTGTTTTCTTGATATTTTGATCTGTAGACTTTTTTTTGTGAATGGATCTTCATACTAAGTGATTGTGTAAGTAAATCTTATGTGCACGAAAATGTTACTTGATTCATCTTCCCCTTTGTTTCCTGCTATAACCTGTGCACACACAGTTCACTAGAAGTATCTTTAGATTGTAAGCTCTTATGAGCAGGAGTGTTTTATTTTTGCCACGTGAATCCTATTTTTGTGACTCACCAAGATATTGACTGTACCTACTTGTTCCTGCTGACCAAATAAATGAAGATATATTTGATCAATAAATGTTTGACCGATGTTTTTGTGTTTATTTTATGTTCAATATATGAACAACCTTAATAGTTACTTTTGTATACTTATATAATCTGCTCAAATGTAGCTTGTAAGAGCGTGAATATGCAAGTGTGTGCAAACTGGCTTTTTCAAAACCAAAAAAAAAAAAACCCACTTGCACCACAATATTGTTATGCACTAATGAATGTCACATTCACTGTGCAGCCAGCTACAGGTTTTCTACAATTCGATTTACAGTAATAAAATGGTCCACACTTTGTTGATTTTTGGCCTTTGGCAACAAATATTAGCCAAGGTTAAAAAAAACAAATCAATAAGAAACACACATTTGCGAAAGCTATCATAGCCGTGCATAGAAATGCGTGATTGCAAACAAATAAGCACCAAACAGGTGTCCGCATGGCGCATGAACGGCTATCCTGGAAGTCCGTCATCACGTGCGCGCGCACCCGGAAGTGGTTGTGGGGAGTGTAAGTGGATGACAAGTGGTTGGAGGTTTTGTGTTGGTTGAAAATTTTGATAACCTTATTGGCATTTGGACATGGCGAGAGCACAGTTCTCAACTGAGGAGATGATCCTTATATGTAAAGTAAGTGTGGCCATTGCAAATATGTTTATAACATGTGAGGGACAGGTAATTGCAATTTTGTGGGTGGGGCCTAGCAGAATCTCACTTGGTGCACATGCTACTTATCTGTACATTAGCTCCTGGGTATTGATGGGTCAATGATATTAACCACTTGCCTACTGGGTACTCCTACCCCCTTCCTGTCCTGGCCAATTTTCATCTTTCTGCACTGTTACCCTTTGAATGACAATTGTGCGGTCATGCCACATTGTACCCATCTTAAATTTGTATCAGTTTTTTCAGACAAATAGAGCTTTCTTTGGGTGGTATTGACTTGCTGCTGTGAGTTTTACTTTTTGCTCGATAAACCACAAAATAGCTCATAATGAATTAAAGTCTGTTTATATTATAACATTTGGTAAACTGGTAATTTAGCAACACTGATGTGCGTTGATGAGGCAGCACTGGTGGGTGGCACTGCTGGCCACAGGTGGGCGGAACTGTTGGGTGGCACTGGTGGGCACTGATCATCGGGGCCGACCCCTGCTTTGATAACTGCTGGTTCTCGGCAGTACTTTCCACACATTCTGACAGCGTGATGAAAGTGCAGCCAAGACCCGGCAAATGCATTTCCCGGTGATCAGCGTGTCATTGGACATGGCTGATCACATGGTAAAAAGCCACTGTGATTGGCCTTTACCACATCACGTGATCAGCTGTGTCCTTAGGACACAGCAATCACGGAGAGCGCGTTCTGCCAGGATGTCATATGATGCCCTCCCAGAGCTGCCTGGATGCAGTGTAGCGTTATTTGGCTATCTGCGGTCGCCAAATAGGTAACCAGCTAGGCCTTCATGGCTAATCTTTGAATATCTGGACATGTCTACTGCGTATAATGCATTACATTCTACAATGTGTTGGTGTACATGGTATTACAGTGTGCAATGCGTTGCTGGATTCTGCATGACAGTGGACAGCGTATCACAGTGTGCAATGCGTAGCTCCATCCTGCATGACAGTGTACAGTGCATTACAGTCTACAATGTGTGGGTGTACACGGTATCACAGTGTGCAATGCGTTGCTCCATCCTGCATGACAGTGTACAGTGCATTACAGTCTACAATGTGTGGGTGTACACGGTATTACATTGTACAGTGTATTACAGTGTGCAATGCGTTGTACAGTGCAGTGTGCACTAAAGCATTTTACACTCATGCACTGTACACACTAACGCATTTGACATTTCTAGTGTGCAATGCGTTAGTGTGCAATCCCTTGGACAGTACAATGCATTTGCAGTATTGGTGTATGTTTATTAAGCACAGATAATCTGATTTTAGTTATCAAGGAGAAGTCTTCTCTGTCCCCCTGTTTATGAGGTGGAGGACAATTGTTTTCCGAAGAAGAGAGGAGACATTTTTTCAAGGAGATCTGTTTAGATTTCCAGAGATGTGTAGATGGTTGAGGGGCTGCATGTGATCTCCGGAGATAATTGTGATTAACGATCACCTGAGTTAAACCAGTGAATGAAAAGTGTAAAAAAACATGGATTGAAAATAATCTGCACTGACCACTGTGCTTTGTCAAGCCACATATTGGCACATTCTGGTTTCACACAGATGCGATGTGAAATTTGCAGTGTTTTCTGTGCAAGCGCTGCACCGCATCACAACCGCAACCCCTTCATGCCACCTGCTGCGGCTTTCTAGGTGAAGTTACCAACACACCAATATTGGTACACAAAGCGTATTGCGATTTGCCAAATTGGATGGCATGCCTATTCACACCCATGTGCATACCCTGAAAAAGGTCCTGCACATTTTTGGCCCGGATGCGGTGCAATTTGAGGTGTGCAAAATGTTTGTCTCTAATTGCAACGCACACAAATTGCATGTGATTTGCCCAGGAGTGCGGTGTTAGACCACAATGCATGTATGTGAAGCCAGAATAAAAGGATGTGGATTTTGTCTACTTTTACTTGCGCATGTTAACATTATGTAAGTGCATTTTTCTTCTGTTTAACATGCTATAGAAATGCAACATGCATTTGGATGTAGTGTTTTTGTATGTGCATTTTGGAAGTATTCTAAACACATTGACCCTAGGGCCACACCATATCTTATGCAGGCCATAGATGGGTCGAAAATCGGCCGATTTTTCGGCCGAAAATAAAATCGGCCGATTTTCGGATCGTTAGTGGGCTATTTGTTCGGCCGTTTTTCGGTATTTTGGCAGATTTTTTTTTCGGTAAAGTTGGAAAAAAACGGCCGAATTTGTCGATCGGCCGATTTTCGCGGCAATGATGGGCAAATCGGTCAATTTTTTACTGATAAAAAATCTGCACATGAGCAGTGACCTGCAAGAGGAAGACAAGAAGAGGATGAAGAAGAAGAGGATGATGAAGAAGAAGAAGTAGAAGAGGATGATGATGATGAAGAAGAAGAAGAAGTAGAAGAGGATGATGATGATGAAGAAGAAATAGAAGAGGATGATGATGATGAAGAAGAAGTAGAAGAGGATGATGATGATGAAGAAGTAGAAGAGGATGATGATGATGAAGTAGAAGAGGAGGATGATGGATGAAAAATGAGAGGAATTCCAGTATGGCAAAAAGTGTCCCTGCAGAGAGCTCCGCTATTTCTTTGACAGTTCCTTGACATTTACAGCGGTTGCAACATTGTATCTATTTGTTTCCGAATAAAAACATCTGTATCCGAAATGGATACAAATACATTGTTGCAACCGCTATAAATGTCAAAGAACTGTCAAAGAAATAGCGGAGCTCTCTGCAGGGACACTTTTTGCCGGCTGTAGATGGGATGAAAATCGGCTGATTTTTTTTTTTTTTTTTTTTTTTTTTTTTTTTTTTACCATTGCTAGTAACATCTGCCGCTTGAACAACCGATTTTTCATTTTTTAAAAGAAAAATCGGCTGTTTTTCTCCCCGTCTATGGCCTGCATAAGCATTAGTGTGCCTGGGGGAGGGGGGGACCTTTGGCCTTTCCAAACACAGTAGATGCTCCAAGAATGTTTCCTTGAACTCTTGAAATGGTTAAAAAGGAAAGACACTCTAGATAGCCTGCACTGAGAATTGACTGTCATGATGACGTGTCAATGATTATTTGCTCTCATTTTTCAGGAGTGGTACTGCTTGCGGTTGAAGTTGGTAGAAATCCACCTTCACGTCCTCCACTCACCTTCACTTGTGGCCAGTGGATATTTTGTGGCTGCAGGCAAGAACTGGCATCGAGGACCTGCATAATGACCCTGGCATGCCAGAGGTGGTTTGGAAGCAGCACAGCAATTTGACCATCCCTTTCCTCTATGTTGGTTTTAGGGGTGCAGAATTGCTTCTCTTTCGTGAACGGACTGTCGCCGGATATCAGAGTCCCCATATTTTCAAGATATGTTTTAGCCATGTTGGCTTATTTTTATGTTATTTTCCAAGTGTGTCGCACCTAACCGCACAGTAGTGTGGTGCCATGCGTATTTGTGGCTGTGAATGGGGCTGTTTTTAATAGACGTGTGTAGGTGCAACAACGTTTTCATCATGGTACCTGCGCACCTCTACATAGGGCATTGCATTTCTTTGCTGTGCTGGAAAATGTGTGTTCTTGCATGCGTTTCTGCACCACCAATGGTGTGAACAAGTCCTAAGGGCCGGTTCACACTATAGAAACAGTCTAGATGTGTTCCTGATGGGTTTTTTCATGCCCTTTTGGCATGCATGTTTAGTGTGTTCCAGTACATTTTGGATGCGTTTTGGACATGTTTACATTGCATTTTTGTATCCCTTCCACTTATTTTTTTCTATTTTCTTTGTATTCAATGTAGTTAGGGACATGTGCGTTTTAGTACATTCAAGGACGTTTCAATGTGTTCCAGTACAGTTCTGTGCAGAAACAATGCAGCGTGGTCAACTTTGTTTACAGCACCTGCAATGCATTAAAAATGCAAGCGCTGATGTGAACTATGACATTGACAACCATATAACCTTCTTTCTGTGCGTTTTGTGATGCTGAAAAAGCAACTGAAACACATGTAGTGTGAACTGGCCCTAAAGGTTATTAGAGGTCAGGGAACAGGACTGACCAGGAATTGTGAATTCAATCAGACTAGTGGTGAAATACAATCAGCAATTGTATAATAATGTGAGATCTGAGCTGTAGCTGATAGAAAATGAGACACATTCACTTGATCAGTAAATAGATAGTTAAAGAGTGGGGCGGTGATCCATAGATTTGCATATGGGACAGGTGATGATGGGGTGGGGGTGGGGGTCAAGTTGTATAAGGAGACATTTAAAAGAGAAAAAAGTTACAATGAAATATACACGGCATGAAACTTGCACATTTCCTAATTGGCAGAAGAACAGTACGCAAGTAACATTCATCCACTTTCTAGTCATTAGGCAAAATCATAATTGATTGATCAATATTCCTGCCACAACCCAGAAAATTGATCTCCATTTTTTTGGGATGTTGCCAAGACTGGGATTAGAACCCATGACCCAAGTGCTGTAAGTTCTGAGCTCTAACCACTAAACCACTGTGGGAGACACAGTTTGAGCTATAATGTAGAATAGTTACATTGTTTAAAAATGATAAAGCGAGCGCTGGTCAAATGATATAGACTAGTAAAATGGTATTACACAAGATAAATATAACCACGAACAGTAGTGCATGAACTCGTGAAAGGTCATCCACCCCTGTGACAGTGTACTACACTATTGAGCACCTTTCTGGCTCCTGTGGCTGAGCTAATTCCTCCCCAGGACCATTTGGGCACCCACCCTGATGGATGGATGGAGCTGGATGACTAACCCATAACTGCCAGCATACCGCTGCACCCCCAGATGTGTGATGTGTATAACCCATACACATTAATACTTTTGTTCTGGTGAGTGTAGACCAGTCCCAAGGGTGGTTTACCTTTCACGAGTTCATGCACTACTGTCCGTCACGGAGAGACCACACGTGCCATTCATAGGCACTCTCTGAGTTGGTACTCTCACACCAAGGACATTCCATTATTCAGGAATGATTCTATGAACTTATTTTAGCACCATTTACAATATTACATCATTGTTGCAATTCTTTGCACTTTTTGGTTTTTACATGCATTCATTATTGATCACATGCATTTATAGCGCTGCACTTGTCTTTATATATCTTCATTCTCTTTAATCACGTAACTATTCTATGGTAATTATATTGGGAAATTAGAAGTATATAAATTATTTGAGATATAAGTGTGAAAATGTTTAACATTTGAGTACAGAATGTATGACATTCATTAGTAAATGCATTAGTTTCCTGATCATTTTGGAGACACAGCAAGAAAAGAAATAGAAGAAAATAGAAAATTCTAATACAGGTGTACTATTTATTACATTCTAAGAATTCTATTTTCCTTCATAAGAACGCCAATGTTAATAAAGCCCGCGCTTCTGCGCCATCTAGCGAACATATCCGGTATTGCACCTAAGCATGTGCCAGACGGATACCACATTTAGTGATAGCAAAGTAGTCAGTAGACGCTCGTCAATGAGCTTGCTAGACGCTGGTCAGATGACTGATTGATTGACCGGAGTCTGCCTGAATGGTCAGTCTCTGCTAATACACTCACATCTTAGTGAATCAAGGCCAAAGGGTTTTGTCTGCTATATGTAAGGAAGGGAGGACATTGTTCTCAATTGTTTCTATAGGTTGCATGAGTAATTTCTGTCTCAGACACAAAGGCCCTGATTCACTATTGGGCGTGGGCGCATATTTATGGGCTTAAGCCCAATTTTCATGGGCGTCCGTCATTTTTTACCCTGCAACCTAATTCACTATTGAGCAGAGCCCATAAGCAGATGCCCAATCTAATTCACAAAAAGACACACGCCCGAAATCAGACTCACAAAACAGACTTGCTAAGAAGCAAGTCTAAAACCATGAAAAATCACTGCAGAGACATGTTCACTTAGAAATTTGCTTTGCCAAATATCAGGACTTCACTTTAAACAATATCTGCTATTTCCAAAAAAATTAAGAATGTGTTAAATCGTTTTTTTCAATGAAATCGACACAGTAAAAATCTAGAAGCCCGTGCAGTGTCTTTGGCAGATACAACTGAGCATGTGCAGAACACATTTTAGACTTCTGCCATGGGCGTTTGACATCATCCGAGTGACCCGCCCCATGTCACATGCTTGCTGTTCCCGGCTGGCCCCGCCCCATAGCTATATAAGAAATGTCAGACTGTCTCCTGCATTCAGTTAGCCTCAGCGGAGAGACAGGGTGACATTTCTCAAATAGGTAAGGGGCGGGGATGATGTGCCCGGCTGGCCCCGCCCCATACCTATATAAGAACTGTCAGCTAGCCTCTTCTTCACAAGGCTGGAAGCCTCCGACGGGAGCGGAACCTTTTTTTTTTTTTTTCTTTTTTCGGGTCCCTGCCGCCGCCGCCGTGATTGACGTTGGATCTACTTCGGGGGACATTGTTTTAATAAAGGACTTGTCAAAGACCCTGTACTGTGTTTTTTTTACACCACACTTAGTTTTTTTGTGAAGGAGTCTGCAGGACCATGTACCGCAGACTCGTTCACGTAGGGGGGGGGCCGGGATCTGGGGGCCCCCTTGTTAAAGGGGGCTTCCAGATTCTGATAAGCCCCCCGCCCGCAGACCCCCACAACCACCGGCCAGGGTTGTGGGGAAGAGGCCCTTGTCCTCATCAACATGGGGACAAGGTGCTTTGGGGGGGGGAGCCCCCCCCTGCCTCAAAGCACCCCCCCATGTTGAGGGCATGTGGCCTGGTATGGTTCAGGAGGGGGGGGGGCGCTCGCTCGTCCCCCCCCTTTCCTGACCTGCCGGGCTGCATGCTCGGATAAGGGTCTGGTATGGATATTGAGGGGGACCCACGCTGTTTTTTTTTTTAAATTTCAGCGTGGAGTTCCCCCTTAATACCCATACCAGACCTGAAGGGTTGGTATGGATGAGAGGGGGGACCCACGCTGTTTTTTTTATTTATTTAATTCACGGAAATAATTTAAAATTCAGCTGTCAGTGGGAAACCCCGATGACAGCTGAAACATTCCTTCTGTCCCTGCAGAGAGCTCCGCTATTATATTTGACATTAAAAAGTATAGAGACTGCAACATTGTATCCATTTGTATCCATTCCGGATATAGATGTTTTTATTCGGATACAAATAGATACAATGTTGCAACCTTTATACTTTTTAATGTCAAATATAATAGCGCAGCTCTCTGCAGGGACAGAAGTAATTACTTCGCTATTATATTTGCAGGCCGTAGATGGGGCGAAAATCGAACAATTTTTTTACCATTGGTGGTAACGTCGGCCCATTGAACAACCGATTTTTTTTTTTTTTTTTTTTTTTTTTAAAAACGGTCAGTTTTCGCCCCATCTAAGGCCTGCATTTTTCTTTTTCTTCTTTTTTTTTTTATTCTTTTTCTTGCAGGTCATGGCTCATGTGCAGATTATTTATCTGTTAAAAGATCAGCCAATTTGCCGATCATTGCAGCTAAAATCGGCCGATCTGCAAAATCGGCCAATTTTTATCCAAATTTACCAATTAAAAAAAGTTGCAAAATCCCCAAAAATGGCTGACCAATTAACCCACTAACGGGCTGAAAATCAGCCGATTTTTTTTGCGGACGATTTTAGACCCATGTAAAGCAGGCCATAGATGGGTCTAAAATCGGCCGATTTTTCTGCCGAAAAGAAAATCGAACGATTTTCGGGCCGTTAGTGGGTTAATTGGTCAGCTGTTTTTCGGGATTTTGGCACATTTTTTTTATCAGTAAATTTGGAACAAAAAATTTTCAACTTTACTGGTAAACAAAATATGCTAAAATCCCAAAAAATGGCTGACCAATTATCCCAATAACGGAAGAGGCCCTTGTCCCCATTAACATGGGGACAAGGTGCTTTGGGGGGGAGCCCCCCTTCCCCAAAGCACCCCCCCATGTTGAGGGCAGGTGGCCTGGTATAATTCAGGAGGGGGGGCGCTCGCTCGTCCCCCCCCCCCCCCTTTCCTGACCTGCCGGGCTGCATGCTCGGATAAGGGTCTGGTATGGATTTTGGGGGGATCCCCAAGCTGTTTTTTTTTTTATTTCAGCGTGGAGTTCCCCCTTAATATCCATACCAGATCCAAAGGGCTTGGTATGGATGGGAGGGGGGACCCCACGCTTTTTTTTTTTTTTTTTACATTCAGCTGTCAGTGGGGAACCCCGCTGACAGTTGAAACATTAACACATGGCTGTCGCTCCTACAATCCCGCATGAGTTATGTTATCAACTCATGCGGCATTTTAGTAGCGAAAACCAATGCAGCGCTCATGTTTCAGCTGTCGGCGGAATTCCCCACTGACAGTTGATGTAAAAGTATTGCAGGGAATTATAAACAATTTGTAAAAAACCCGGCGTGGGGTCCCCCCTCCCATCCATACTAAGCCCTTCGGGTCTCGTATGGATGTTAAGGGGTAACTCCACGCTGAAATTAAATAAAAAACAGCATGGGGTACCCCCCAAAATCCATAACAGATACTTATCTGAGCATGCAGCCCAGCAGGTCAGGAAAGGGGGGGGGGGACAAGCGAGCGCCTCCCCCCCTCCTGAACCATACCAGGCCACATGCCCATACCAAATTATTCAAACATTTGTAAACAGACCAATTAACTGAAATGGTTTGGCATTTGTACCCCAAATATGACGTTCCCTGAGGCATTGGTAAACCGAGGTACGCCTGTATTAGTATTGCAATCCTTTGTATTGGGATACATAGAACCATCATACATGTGAATTGGCAACATAGCACAACATTTGTGTCACATTGGAGATATCTGGTAGTTACACTGAACTTGCCCAGGGACCTAAGATTGATTCACAGCACAGAAATACAGGCTGGATTAGCAATGTAGCTCCGTGGATTAGTGGTTAGCATTACTGCCTCACAGCTCTAGGGTTGTCGGTTTGAATCCCAACCACGGCAAGGAAGTAGTATGATCTCCGTGTGTGGCTGTCTTCAAATAGATGTTCTGGCAACATCTTTGCTTTCTGTCTAAATGATCCCTAAAATGTGAATTAGAATGAGGCCTTGTCTGTTGAAACACCTTCAAAGCTGCACCTTATGTGAATGTCATACAATGGGGTAAGATAAGAGCCTGGAGCACTAATAGATTTGATAATGATGGTTTACACTCCATCCACTTTTGTGAAGGATTTGGCAAGCAAAGAGCTGACAGAGAGAGAGAAGAGCGAGCCAGTGAGATGAAGAAGAGTGAGCGAGAAAAACATACTGAAGAGTGATAAAGAGAGACATACAGAAGAGTGAGCGAGAGAGAAGAGCGAGCCAGTGAGACAAAGAAGAGTGAGCGAGAGAGAAAAGACTTGGTTGGTGAATCCACACATCAAACTTGTCACAAATACTGGTATGGATTTTTCCACCAAATGCAAAGCAGACCGCACGCCTTCAAAGATTTATTTCCTTTGTTAATTTTCCTGCTTCGTTCACACTATATGCAATTGAAAATTACTGTTTAAGTTGCCAATTTTACTGTGTTTTCTAGAGAATTACTAACTAGTTGTGTTTTCAATTGTGTGTAGCATTGCGATTTCTATTTGAGTCTAGATGTTAAATTGCTAATAAATGGCCAAAATCTTCAAATACCTTTTGAACTCTCGCTGCAACAAATGGCGTACGTTAATACACTCACATTCACATTCATTATATCCAATATCAGGTACCATGTCAATTCACAAATCTCACCTGAAATTGCACACCCTGGATGCGACTTGTCATGCGATTGGCATGGCCAGCAACTTGCCCTTTGCATGGCAAATTGCACACAATGTTACTGGGGGCTAACACCACTGTCACATCTAATCCGATGCGGCAATTGCCCAACTTACAGTGAAGTTGCACGAGTTCACAATCCAATTGGATGTGAACAGAGCCTACAGTGGCCAATAGGGTGCGACTTGGTCTACGATTTGCAAGTCGCCTGTAATGCCAATTGCATGGCAATCGCAAACAATGTTACTGGGGGCTACCCGGTCACATTAAAGCAGATTTCTAAGTGGTGTTATTGACACCACAGTCACATCATGTGACTTGCATAGAAGTTGCATGATTTCAAAGTTAGGGTACATGGTGATTTCAAGTGCAATTTGCAAGACAATCGACACCGATCTCTCAGCAAATTGCATGAAAAGTAGTGTATTCATTACTCTATTATTACTTGCGGCTCCAACCAAGTTTGAACCACAACAATATGAACGCTCCAATAGCGTGCACATTGAGTGGGACTTGGCATGTGATTTGCACAACATGCAAGTTGTAAATCATCTGCAAAGTCGCACCCTATTGTCTGCTATTAGAGCGACCACATGGGTGCGTTTCAAACACTGATTTCTATAGTAGTACATGTACTACTTTAGGGGCAATTTGCATAGAGATCTGTGTCAGATGTCTTGAAAATTGCATTGAAATGGTCAACTTTACTGTAAGTCGCAGGATTTGTAAATCAGCTTTGCCCAGAGTGTAATGTTTGGTGATGTTTGATTTCTGGAGTGTTTTGCCAAATGATGGGAAATTCACCATACTAGTCAAATCGATTTGTCATTTTCAGTATTGCATACAAGATGTGGTCATGTGACTGTCTTAACTCGTGCGAGAATCTGGAGGGAATTGTGACCATAGTAGCAATAACGGTTCCAATTGGGGTTCCCTTTCACATCCCTGCTCAATGTTCTGTTGTATGCTGCACACGTACATTTCACTGTATATTTCTTTCTGATTTGTGGGGCCTGTATACCAAGGGTTAATGCAGGTAGGAAGCGGATTCATCAGGTGAAAACACTTTCACTGACCAAATTAAGGTCAGTGGTGGGTGTGGCTTAATTGGGTGTGGGGCCTTGTTTGGCGTGCTCCAAATACAACCTAGCTTATATAAAGATGTGCAGTAATGAGTGATTTGGCCTGTTACTAGGCCGGGTGGTTTGTGACTAAGTCCTTGCTTGTAGTGGTTGGGGGGAAGAAGAGATTTTGTGCTGAATTGCCCCAGACACCACTCAGGCTGTGTTTGGAAGTGGGCTGGAAATGTTTGCATATTTTTGGCCTTGAAAAGTGTTTGTGTGTTATTGCACAATGATTGTGTTTTTTCTCTTTGCATTGAAAGCCTCACACATGTCAATCGTTTTGTTTAAAATCTGCCCTTGTTTTAATTTTGCTTGCTTATTTAGACTCCAATGCATTTTTCTGACAAACTTGCTGACAAATGTATGTGTAGGGGATTTGTAGAGGTGGGAGGGTTTTTTTTCACATGCTTTGTTTTTTTGATATTTTGATCTGAAGACTTTTTTTTGTGAATGGATCTTCATACTAAGTGATTGTGTAAGTAAATCCTATGTGCATGAAAATGTTACTTGATTCATCTTCCCCTTTGTTTCCTGCTATAACCTGAGCACACACAGTTCACTAGAAGTATCTTTAGATTGTAAGCTCTTATGAGCAGGAGTGTTTTATTTTGCCACATCAATCCTATTTTTGTGACTCACCAAGATATTGACTGTACCTACTTGTTCCTGCTGACCAAATAAATGACGATATATTTGATCAATAAATATTTGACTGATGTTTTTGTGTTTATTTTATGTTCAATATATGAACAACCTTAATAGTTACTTTGTATACTTATATAATCTGCTCAAATGTAGTTTGTAAGAGCGTGAATATGCAAGTGGGTGCAAACTGGCTTTTTCAAAACCAAAAAAAAAAACTTGCACCACAATATTGTTATGTACTAATGAATGTCACATTCACTGTGCAGCCAGCTACAGGTTTTCTACAATTCGATTTACAGTAATAAAATAGTTCACACTTTGTTGATTTTTGGCCTTTGGCAACAAATATTAGCCAAGGTTAAAAAAAACAAATCAATAAGAAACACACATTTGCGAAAGCTATCATAGCCGCACATAAAAATGCGCGATTGCAAACAAATAAGCACCAAACAGGTGTCCGCATGGCGCATGAACGGCTATCCTGGAAGTCCGTCATCACGTGCGCGCGCACCCGGAAGTGGTTGTGGGGAGTGTAAGTGGATGACAAGTGGTTGGAGGTTTTGTGTTGGTTGAAAATTTTGATAACCTTATTGGCATTTGGACATGGCGAGAGCACAGTTATCAACTGAGGAGATGATCCTTATATGTACAGTAACTGTGGCCATTGCAAATATGTTAATAACATGTGAGGGACAGGTAATTGCAATTTTGTGGGTGGGGCCTAGCAGAATCTCACTTGGTGCACATGCTACTTATCTGTACATTAGCTCCTGGGTATTGATGGGTCAATGATATTAACCACTTGCCTACTGGGTACTCCTACCCCCTTCCTGTCCTGGCCAATTTTCATCTTTCTGCACTGTTACCCTTTGAATGACAATTGTGCGGTCATGCCACATTGTACCCACCTTAAATTTGTATCAGTTTTTTCAGACAAATAGAGCTTTCTTTGGGTGGTATTGACTTGCTGCTGTGTGTTTTACTTTTTGCTCGATAAACCACAAAATAGCTCATAATGAATAAAAGTCTGTTTATATTATAACATTTGGTAAACTGGTAATTTAGCAACACTGATGTGCGTTGATGAGGCAGCACTGGTGGGTGGCACTGCTGGCCACAGGTGGGCGGAACTTTTGGGTGGCACTGGTGGGCACTGATCATCGGGGCCGACCCCTGCTTTGATAACTGCTGGTTCTCGGCAGTACTTTCCACACATTCTGACAGCGTGATGAAAGTGCAGCCAAGACCCGGCAAATGCATTTCCCGGTGACCAGCGTGTCATTGGACATGGCTGATCACATGGTAAAAAGCCGCTGTGATTGGCCTTTACCACATCACGTGATCAGCTGTGTCCTTAGGACACAGCAATCACGGAGAGCGCGTTCTGCCAGGATGTCATATGACACCCTCCCAGAGCTGCCTGGATGCAGTGTAGCGTTATTCGGCTATCTGCGGTCGCCCAATAGGTAACCAGCTAGGCCTTCATGGCTAATCTTTGAATATCTGGACATGTATACTGCGTATAATGCATTACATTCTACAATGTGTTGGTGTACATGGTATTACAGTGTGCAATGCGTTGCTGGATTCTGCATGACAGTGGACAGCGTATCAGTGTGCAATGCGTAGCTCCATCCTGCATGACAGTGTGCAGTGCATTAGTCTACAATGTGTGGGTGTACACGGTATCACAGTGTGCAATGCGTAGCTCTATCCTGCATGACAGTGTACAGTGCATTACAGTCTACAATGTGTGGGTGTACACGGTATCACAGTGTGCAATGCGTAGCTCTATCCTGCATGACAGTGTACAGTGCATTACAGTCTACAATGTGTTGGTGTACACGGTATCACAGTGTGCAATGCGTTGCTCCATCCTGCATGACAGTGTACAGTGCATTACAGTCTACAATGTGTGGGTGTACACGGTATTACAGTGTATTACAGTGTGCAATGCGTTGTACACTGCAGTGTGCACTAAAGCATTTTACACTCATGCACTGTACACACTAAAGCATTTTACACTCATGCACTGTACACACAACGCATTTGACATTTTTAGTGTGCAATGCGTTAGTGTGCAATGCCTTGGACAGTACAATACATGTGCATACCCTGAAAAAGGGTCCTGCACATTTTTGGCCCGGATGAGGTGCAATTTGAGGTGTGCAAAATGTTTGTCTCTAATTGCAACGCACACAAATTGCATGTGATTTGCCCAGGAGTGCGGTGTTAGACCACAATGCATGTATGTGAAGCCAGAATAAAAGGATGTGGATTTTGTCTACTTTTACTTGCGTATGTTAACATTATGTAAGTGCATTTTTCTTCTGTTTAACATGCTATAGAAATGCAACATGCATTTGGATGTAGTGTTTTTGTATGTGCATTTTGGAAGTATTCTAAACACACATTGACCCTAGGGCCACACCATATCTTATGCAGGCCATAGATGGGTCGAAAATTGGCCGATTTTTCGGCCGAAAATAAAATCGGCCGATTTTCGGATCGTTAGTGGGCTATTTGTTCGGCCGTTTTTCGGTATTTTGGCAGATTTTTTTTTTCGGTAAAGTTGGAAAAAAAAACGGCCGAATTTGCCGATCGGCCGATTTTCGCGGCAATGATGGGTAAATTGGCCGATTTTTTTACTGATAAAAAATCTGCACATGAGCAGTGACCTGCAAGAGGAAGAGAAGAAGAAGAGGATGTTGATGAAGAAGAAGAGGATGTTGATGAAGAAGAAGAGGATGTTGATGAAGAAGAAGAAGAGGATGATGTTGATGAAGAAGAAGAAGAGGATGATGATGATGAAGAAGAAGAAGAAGAAGAGGATGATGATGAAGAAGAAGAGGATGATGATGAAGAAGAAGAAGAGGATGATGATGAAGAAGAAGAAGAAGAGGATGATGATGATGAAGAAGAAGAGGATGATGATGAAGAAGAAGAGGATGATGATGAAGAAGGATGAAAAATGAGAGGAATTCCAGTATGGCAAAAAGTGTCCCTGCAGAGAGCTCCGCTATTTCTTTGACAGTTCCTTGACATTTACAGCGGTTGCAACATTGTATCTATTTGTTTCCGAATAAAAACATCTGTATCCTAAATGGATACAAATAGATACATTGTTGCAACCGCTGTAAATGTCAAGGAACTGTCAAAGAAATAGCGGAGCTCTCTGCAGAGACACTTTTTGCCGGCTGTAGACGGGATGAAAATTGGCCGATTTTTTTTTTTTTTTTTTTTACCATTGCTGGTAACATCGGCCGCTTGAACAACCAATTTTTCATTTTTTAAAAGAAAAATCGGCCGTTTTTTCTCCCCGTCTATGGCCTGCATAAGCATTAGTGTGCCTGGGGGAGGGGGGGACCTTTGGCCTTTCCAAACACAGTAGATGCTCCAAGAATGTTTCCTTGAACTCTTGAAATGGTTAAAAAGGAAAGACACTCTAGATAGCCTGCACTGAGAAATAACTGTCATGATGACGTGTCAATGATTATTTGCTCTCATTTTTCAGGAGTGGTACTGCTTGCGGTTGAAGCTGGTAGAAATCCACCTTCACGTCCTCCACTCACCTTCACTCGTGGCCAGTGGATATTTTGTGGCCGCAGGCAAGAACTGGCATCGAGGACCTGCATAATGACCCTGGCATGCCAGAGGTGGTTTGGAAGCAGCACAGCAATTTGACCATCCCTTTCCTTTATGTTGGTTTTAGGGGTGCAGAATTGCTTCTCGTTCGTGAACGGACTGTCGCCGGATATCAGAGTCCCCATATTTTCAAGATATGTTTTAGCCATGTTGGCTTATTTTTATGTTATTTTCCAAGTCTGTCGCACCTAACCACACAGTAGTGTGGTGCCATGCGTATTTGTGGCTGTGAATGGGGCTGTTTTTAATAGACGTGTGTAGGTGCAACAACGTTTTCATCATGGTACCTGCGCACATCTACATAGGGCATTGCATTTCTTTGCTGTGCTGGAAAATGTGTGTTCTTGCATGCGTTTCTGCACCACCAATGGTGTGAACAAGTCCTAAGGGCTGGTTCACACTATAGAAACAGTCTAGATGTGTTCCTGATGGGTTTTTTTCATGCCCTTTTGGCATGCATGTTTAGTGTGTTCCAGTACATTTTGAATGCGTTTTGGACATGTTTACATTGCATTTTTATATCCCTTCCACTTATTTTTTTCTATTTTCTTTGTATTCAATGTAGTTAGGGACATGTGCGTTTTAGTACATTCAAGGACGTTTCAATGTGTTCCAGTACAGTTCTGTGCAGAAACAATGCAGCGTGGTCAACTTTGTTTACAGCACCTGCAATGCATTGAAAATGCAAGCGCTGATGTGAACTATGACATTGACAACCATATAACCTTCTTTCTGTGCGTTTGTGATGCCGAAAAAGCAACTGAAACACGTGTAGTGTGAACTGGCCCTAAAGGTTATTAGAGGTCAGGGAACGGGACTGACCAGGAATTGTGAATTCAATCAGACTAGTGGTGAGATACAATCAGCAATTGTATAATAATGTGAGATCTGAGCTGTAGCTGATAGAAAATGAGACACATTCACTTGATCAGTAAATAGATAGTTAAAGAGTGGGGCGGTGATCCATAGATTTGCATATGGGACAGGTGATGACGGGGTGGGGGAGGGGGTCAAGTTGTATAAGGAGACAGATTTAAAAGAGAAAAATGTTACAATGAAATATACACGACATGAAACTTGCACATTTCCTAATTGGCAGAAGAGTACATTCATCCACTTTCTAGTCATTAGGCAAAATCATAATTGTTTGATCAATATTCCTGGCACTGACACAACCCAGAAAATTGTTCTCCATTTTTTAGGATGTAGCCATGACTGGGACTAGAACCCATGACCCAAGTGCTGTAAGTTCTGAGCTCTAACCACTAAACCACTGTGGGAGACACAGTTTGAGCTATAATGTAGAATAGTTACATTGTTTAAAAATGATAGAGCGAGCTGGTCGCTGATATAGACTAGTAAAATGGTATTACACAAGATAAATATAACCACGAACAGTAGTGCATGAACTCGTGAAAGGTCATCCACCCCTGTGACAGTGCACTACACTATTAAGCACCTTTCTGGCTCCTGTGGCTGAGCTAATTCCTCCCCAGGACCATTTGGGCACCCACCCTGATGGATGGATGGAGCTGGATGACTAACCCATAACTGCCAGCATACCGCTGCACCCCCAGATGTGCGATGTGTATAACCCATGCACATTAATACTTTTGTTCTGGTGAGTGTAGACCAGTCCCAAGGGTGGTTTACCTTTCACAAGTTCATGCACTACTGTCCGTCACGGAGAGACCACACGTGCCATTCATAGGCACTCTCTGAGTTGGTACTCTCACACCAAGGACATTCCATTATTCAGGAATGATTCTATGAACTTATTTTAGCACCATTTACAATATTACATCATTGTTGCAATTCTTTGCACTTTTTGGTTTTTACATGCGTTCATTATTGATCACATGCATTTATAGCGCTGCACTTGTCTTTACCATAGAATAGTTACGTGATTAAAGAGAATGAAGATATATAATTATATTGGGAAATTAGAAGTATATAAATTATTTGAGATATAAGTGTGAAAATGTTCAACATTTGAGTACAGAATGTATGACATTCATTAGTAAATGCATTAGTTTCCTGATCATTTTGGAGACACAGCAAGAAAAGAAATAGAAGAAAATAGAAAATTCTAATACAGGTTTACTATTCATTACATTCTAAGAATTCTTTTGCCATCATAAGAACGCCAATGTCAATAAAGCCCGCGCTTGTGCGCCATCTAGCGAACATATCCGGTATTGCACCTAAAAATGTGCCAGTGATAGCAAAGTAGTCAATAGACGCTCGTCAATGAGCTTGCTAGACGCTGGTCAGACGACTGATTGATTGACCGGAGTCTGCCTGAATGGTCAGTCTCTGCTATTACACTCACATCTTAGTGAATCAGGGCCAAAGGGTTTTGTCTGCTATTTGTAAGGAAGGGAGGACATCGTTCCCAATGACTGCTGATTATAAGGAGCATTCTTCCACTGACCACCAATGTAAGGGAGTCTTTCACCAACTGACCAGTAGTTAAAGGGGACCTTTCTTCACCTACCAGCAATTTAACAGATATGTCACTTACCACTGACCAGTGTAAGAACATTTAGCCAGTGAACATAATTTTAAGAGGGCTATTCTTACTGACTGTAATGGGGCGCTTTTCCACTTACCAGCACTGTAAAGCAGGCCATAGATGAGAACAATTAAATTTTTCTCGATCGAAAAACAATCATAGCTCATACAATTGTGCCCTCAGTTGTTTTCAATTTCTAAAAAAAAAAAAACCCAGCATGTTGGATCAGGCACTTTAGATTGCGGCACAAAAGTCGATTGACGCAGCTGGCACACTAATTATGTGAAAAACAAAAGATTTGACTATTGATGGGAATTTCGTTTGTTTTTCAACTCGTCTATGGCCTGCCTGTAGGGGCAATTTTTCACTGACCAAGGCAAAAACCACTAGATACCAGTATGCTGTTGAACAATAATAACCAGATGCAGTTCGATACAGCATATAAAAAATAAATGTAAGTGGGACAGAACACTCCCCACTTGAAATCTTAAGATAAGTTGATACAGAATTACTTGTCCACAGGCCTAAAAAGAAACAAGAGAATATGTAAAAAGTGTGTGTGTGTGTGTGTGTGTGTGTGTATGTATGTATATATGTATATATATATATATGTATATATATATATGTATATATGTATATGTATATGTATATATATATATATATATATATATATATATATTTTGTGTATGTATATATATCATACACACACACGCAAAACCTCAGGTGAGAATTGGGAGTATAATGGCATTGGTGTGTTGATGCCTGAAACAGTCCTTGAAGACATCAAGTAATTTTTCCATGGCTGCTAAAGTATGAATAGTGCTTGAATAAAAAATAAAACACGCTGATCCTACCAGGCACCACCTTTTTAATCATATATAGCATAGGGGAGGAGAGCATACCACAAGCATATATCAGAAAAAAACTCCGGTAAAAAGGGAATGGATTTTGCTCAACACCTCAACCCAAAAGGAGATTGTGTGTATATATACAGAGATTTAGACATCCTAAAGGTTTCATTTAATAGAATTTAATACCGACAGATATAATTGACTTACTAATTTCTTTTATTGTTTAAAAGCCAAGATACACTAAATATATATATATATATATATATATATATATATATATATAATATACAGTGGGGATCGAAAGTTTGGGCACCCCAGCTAAAAATTTGTATTAATGTGCATAAAGAAGCCAAAGAAAGTTGGAAAAATCTCCAAAAGGCATCAAATTACAGATTAGGCATTCTTATAATATGTCAACAAAAGTTAGATTTTATTTCCATCATTTACACTTTCAAAATAACAGAAAACAAAAAAATGGCGTCTGCAAAAGTTTGGGCACCCTGCAGAATTTATAGCATGCACTGCCCCCTTTGCAAAGCTGGGACCTGCCAGTGTCATGGATTGTTCTCAATCATCGTCTGGGAAGACCAGGTGATGTCAATCTCAAAGGTTTTAAATGCCCAGACTCATCTGACCTTGCCCCAACAATCAGCACCATGGGTTCTTCTAAGCAGTTGTCTAGAAAACTGAAACTGAAAATAGTTGACGCTCACAAAGCTGGAGAAGGCTATAAGAAGATAGCAAAGCGTTTTCAGATGTCAATATCCTCTGTTCGGAATGTAATTAAGAAATGGCAGTCATCAGGAACAGTGGAAGTTAAAGCAAGATCTGGAAGACCAAGAAAAATATCAGACAGAACAGCTCGCAGGATTGTGAGAAAAACAATTCAAAACCCACATTTGACTGCACGATCCCTCCAGAAAGATCTGGCAGACACTGGAGTTGTGGTACACTATTCCATTATAAAGAGATACTTGTACAAATATGGTCTTCATGGAAGAGTCATCAGAAGAAAACCTCTACTACGTCCTCACCACAAAAATCATCGTTTGAACTTTGCAAATGAATATATAGACAAGCCTGATGCATTTTGGAAACAAGTTCTGTGGACCAATGAGGTTAAAATTGAACTTTTTGGCCGGAATGAGCAAAGGTACATTTGGAGAAGAAGGGGCACAGAATTTAATGAAAAGAACCTCTGTCCAACTGTTAAGCATGGGGTTGGATCAATCATGCTTTGTGGTTGTGTTGCAGCCAGTGGCACAGGGAATATCTCACGAGCAGAAGGAAAAATGGATTCAATAAAATTTCAGCAAATTTTGGATGGTAACTTGATGCCATCTGTGAAAAAGCTGAAGTTAAAGAGAGGATGGCTTTACAAATGGATAATGATCCTAAACACACCTCGAAATCCACGGGGGATTACTTCAAGAGGCGTAAACTGAAGGTTTTGCCATGGCCTTCATAATCTCCTGACCGCAACATAATTAAAAATCTATGGATAGACCTTAAAAGAGCAGTGCATGACAGACAGCCCAGAAATCTCAAAGAACTGGAAGACTTTTGTAAGGAAGAATGGGCAAAGATACCTCAAACAGGAATTGAAAGACTCTTGGCTGGCTACAAAAAGCGTTTACAAGCTGTGAAACTTGCCAAAGGGGGCAGTACAAGATATTAACTCTGCAGGGTGCCCAAACTTTTGCAGACGCCATTTTTTTGTTTTCTGTTATTTTGAAAGTGTAAATGATGGAAATAAAATCTAACTAACTTTTGTTGACATATTATAAGAATGTCTAATCTGTAATTTGATGCCTTTTGGAGATTTTTCCATCTTTCCTTGGCTTCTTTATGCACATTAATACAAATTTTTAGCTGGGGTGCTCAAACGTTCGATCTCCACTGTGTATATGTGTGTATCTATCTATCTATATATCTATCCATTAAAAACCTATCAAAAGTCATGTCTAAATATCAAATCGGATACCTTCAAACCTAATGTCATATCTATAATTATCATATCTTTGTATAAAACCTGTTTGGATTATCAATCAAAGGTGAGAGCTCTGAGACAAAAGGGATAGCCGAGAATAGACAAGGTGGCCACAAAACTAACAAATGCGCAGCATGCTGAGCTAGCGTTCCCTGCCAGTCAATCTTTTAAAGCAAAGGGCAGGGAATACAATAGATCACTGAATCTCAGGACCTGACACTGTATCGTTAACAAAAAGTGGGCCTGGTAAGTCCCATGTGTTTGGTACTTGGGGCTGCATCAGCTATATTCCACATATATATACTCTGGTTCAATTAGCCAGCACAAATGTACCATGCATGTCTTGGCCTTACTGCAGATCAGAGATCCTGTGTGAGACTGCAATATAGAGATGTGGCCTTCTAAGATCCATAGTTTGATAGAAATTAAATGTTGCCCCTTTTACACAAAAAGATTGGTATACTTGGCAGTCTATAAATTTAATCCAGAAATGGTTTCGCCAGACCACACCTGGAATGCTGGAGAGCTCCCTTGACAATTATTTAAAAATCCCAGTATCTTTCCCGCCATTTGAAAATGCTATAACCTTCATGTAAACCAATTAATTTACACGTATTGGGATTTTTTTTTTAGCAAAGACATGTCGCAGAATGCATTTTGGATGAAATTTGTGACAAAATTAGATTTTTTTAATTTTTTTTACTGGACATGTTTTATAGCAAAGTCCAAAATATAGTTTTTTTTTTTTTTTTTTTTTCTCAAAATTGTCAGCCTTTTTTTTTATAGTGCAAAAAAATTAAACCGCACAGGCGATCAAATACCACCGAAAGCTCAATTTGTGGGAAAAAAGGGATGTAAATTTAATTTGTGTGCAGTGTTGCATGACCGCGCAATTATCAGTTAAAGTAACGCAGCGCCGTAACACAAACCTCTTCTGTAATTTCTTCCTGACCACCCTACAGCAGAAATACTGCTACAGGGCGGCATGGGTACGCAAAATCACACATATATATATATATATGTGTGTGTGATTCGCGCTCCCGTGGTATTCACACCCCTCCCAGATAGCGTCAGATTGCCCATCAGTACACCAGTCATCACATTTAACCCCTTGATTGCCAGGAGCACGCTCATGTACAATAATGCTCCATTGCTAGTATAGTGTCTGAACGGGTCAATATCTTTGATCAGATCAGCACTATACCAGCGTTAAGATTAGTATAGCGTCCCCAAAAACGCAGCGTTAGCGGGATCAGCCCCTGCACCTGCCAACACCTGCGTTTAGCCCCTACGCTTGAATAAATGTATAGTGTGGCGTTCAAAATAAATAAATGTAAATAAGTGATCAATTCATATACAAAATATAAAAATCATGACTAATATCAACTAAAATGAATAATCAATAAATAAATAAGTGCAATAATACCTCAAGTGATCACACTCTAAATGATTCAAGTGTCTCAAATAAATAACTAATCAATAAATTAGTGCATCAATAAATAACTCAAGTGATCACACTCTAAATGGATCAGGTGTTTTAAATAAATCACGTGCTCATAATTGACATAATAGTGACCAAAAAGTTGTAACAACTTATATATAGATCAAACAGTGTTAAAGTGCCAAAAGATAGTGCAAAAAAAATATATATATGTCCGATCCTTCTACAAATCAATATATAGAATGTTCTTTAAGTGATACATCAATTCATGCAATATACGGTGATGCTCAATAAGTGATTTGTGCCAAAATCTTCTCCAAACAGTGGCTAAATTTCCTCCTCACCTCCTCCCTGCGACCCCTAAGGGCCAACAGGCTTGTAGGATCAACCTGGATCCTAAAATCAAATGGGCCAACAACTTTTTCTTCCTTCTTTGTATTTCCTGGTGGGCCTCCTATTTCCCTTATTCAGCCAAGGTGCCTCTGAAGAACAGTGGCTCACCAATCCAGTGAGTCAAAGAAGAAAACACCCTCTAAGTGTAGTATTAAAGACTCCTTTATTTTCAAATGAAAAGTGGCAAAACTCACATAGCTCAGCAGTCCTCCCTCCTCACCGATGTGTGGGTACACTGCATGTGAATTGGGACTTCCTGGGTATAGCAAGATGGCGTCGTACGCCGGAAGTGCGTCACCGCGCACCGGAGACTGCGGACTCGTAAACCTACGCGTTCCGTCACTGACAACTCGTGACTTCCTCGGGGTATCACATATCAGACGCAGTTCCTCCCTATATACTGGACAACTTCACCCTCATCAATCGCGGCCCGCCTCTTACACACTCGGCGGTGCCCGCGCCATTTTTTAGAGGACTAATCTCATTCTGACCGCGGCCATTTTATTGGTGTCATCCTATACCAATATTAAATGGGGACATAATTATAAAACCTCGTTACTCACATGAAAAAACTACCTGAGATAACCCACAAACCATGGAGCCCTAATAATTTTATTACTATAATATTAAATAAAAAATATTAAATAATAATAAAAAAGGGGATGACAACCTTTAATGTATCTCAATCATCTGATCCCTTTAAAAAAAAAAAAAACTTTTGACAAATGTATATTAAAAATTAATTATGACAAAAATCCATATAAAAATTCCAAAAGGGGGGATATCCTATAAAATCAACACTCATTTTTAATTAATTAAAAAATATATATTGAATAATAAATTACTAATATAATATCCCTTCTACATGTAATCTACCCACACATTTACAGAGTAAAATCTACCTCCATTAAAAATCTCATATAACATAATAATCAATGGCCTTGATAACAATCAATACAGAATATTTCATATAGAATATAAAACAATAAAAAAGAAATATCAGATAAAATCAGATAAAGAACTCAAACAAGTACCATCTCTATGTACCAATATACATGTTCATAAAAATGTCTAAAATCAGTAATTAATGTTGCTATGACTTCAAAAATCACTAATGAAGCAATTCAAATCAAATTCGACATTTAACCCTTTAGGGACCTGAGTATTCATATGATAAATCCACCTAGACTCCGCCTTACTTAGGGATTTTATTTTATTATTCCCTCTCCATTGCCTCTTAAATTTTTCAATCCCCCAAAATTTTAATGTACTGGGGTCCTTATTGTGATACTTGGCAAAATGTCTAGAGACACTGTGTTTCGGGAATCCCTTATTGATGTTCTGGACGTGCTCTCTGAGTCTTTTCCACAGAGGCCTCTTAGTTCTGCCTATGTATTGGAGTCCACAATCACACTCCAGGCAATACACAACCCCCTTGGTTTTGCACGTTATAAATTCATTGATCTGATAAGCCTGACCAGTAGCAGTGGCAGTAAAATTATTCCTTCGTTTATTCTGTCGTTTTGTAGCAACACAAGTAAAACAATTCCTGCACGGAAAAAAACCTTTTTCATTGAGGAAAGTGATGTGATTAGTTTTGGGGGGGTCTAATACATTCCTGACCACCTTTGACCTAATATTGGGTGCTTTCCTATAGATAAATCTGGGACCATCTGGTAACAACTCTCCTATGACGGGATCCAATTTAAGAATATTCCAGTACTTTTTATAAATGCTTTCTATCTTTTTATAATGCGTATTGAAATCAAGGATAACTGCAATCTGTGATTCTATCTGTTTATCCTTGTTCCTGTCTACCAAAAAATTCTCCCTGTCCATATTACCTACTTCCTTAATTTTATAGTCAATATCTTCTTTCAAATATCCTTTTTCAATAAATCTGGACCCCAATATTTCAGCTTGCTGAAAGTAATCGTGTGCATAGGTACAGTTCCTTCTAATTCTAACAAACTGACCTTTAGGGATATTAAAAATCCAAGGTGGGTAATGGCAACTCCCCCTAGGGATATAACCATTACGGTCAACCGTTTTAAGTGAGTTGTAGTGGTAATATGGCCATTACTTAACCTAATATTAAGATCCAAAAAATTAATATCGTTAGTACTAAATTCCCACGTGAATCTAATATTTTTACCGTTATCATTAAGTTTACTCAAAAAAGTAGATAAGGTGGTTTCCTCCCCCTCCCAAATTATGATCACATCATCGATGTACCTTTTTATATACTTTCAACTCCTCTGGGTAATCTTGGTATAAGTCCTTACTTTCCCAATAACCCATAAAAATATTTGCAACACTTGGCGCATATCTTGCACCCATCGCTACTCCTTTTATCTGTTTGTAATATTTGTTATCATGCCAGAAATAATTGTGACTCAGACAAAACTCCAGGCAATCTAATATATATTTTCTCTGGGTCCCGGATAATTCACTGTAAGTCCTGAGCCCCCAAGTTACTGCTTCCATTGCATCATTATGGCTAATGATAGTGTACAGTGAGGATACGTCCGCACTGGCCAGAAAAAGCTTCTGTCCACCTTTAAAGTCCTTCAATATTTGTATGAGTTGCTTCGTGTCTCTCAAATATGATTTCATTTGCTTTACTACTGGTTGCAAAAACTCATCAATGTATTGCCCCATTCTAGCCAGGACCGATTGTATGCCATTTACAATTGGCCTCCCTGGTGGTTTTTTTTCATCTTTGTGGATTTTGGGAACGGTATATATAACCGGTATTCTACATGTATCTGGTACAAAATATCTAGCTTCCTTTTTGTTTAAAATATCTTTCTCTACTCCCCTTTTTACTAGTAATTCTAATTCTTTTTTATATTGTACCGTGGGATTTTTTGTTAATAACAGATAAGTATGAACATTCTCCAATTGAGTGGCTAATTCTCTCATATAATAATCTTTTGACAAGATTACAATGCCTCCTCCCTTGTCGGCTGGTCTAATAACTAGATCATCCCTCTTACTCAATTTCTTAATACCAATTTCAATGCCAATATTTCTACTCATCTTGGGGATGACCAGTTTATCCAAATCGTTGGTAACCATTTTTTTTTAAAAGCATCAATTTGGCTGTTAGGAATCTGAGGATTAAAAAGTGATTTATTTTTAAAATTAGTGTGGGTGATTTTACTACTCGGGGCATTACTTAACACATTCTTAGCCCCTGGTTGTCCTAAAAAATATTTTTTAATATTAAGCTTCCTAATGAATTTCTGAGTGTCAATGTAAATGTTAAATTTATTTGCAGGTGCAGGGGGGGCATATTTGAGGCCCTTATCCAGGACCAACAATTCTTCCTTAGATAAGGTAATCCCACTCACATTGAATACCCCTTCCCCTACTATTCTCTTTTTCTTTTGTTTTTGGTAGCCTGCCCTGCATCCCCTCCTCTTCCTGGACTTCTCCATCCTTCTCTCGGAGGACTCCTCCCCCTTAGATCTCTCTCTAAAAAATCCCCTTGTGGATACTCAGACCTCAATGGGTCAAACCTATTGAACATTGGGATGGGACTCCTTTCTTCATGTCGCTGATAATCCCACCTCCCATCAGGGTAATGCCCCTCATACATATTTGCATTAGGCATCCTAGGATAATATGGTCTGGGAAGGGGATATTGATTAGGTGGTGGATAATAATTAGGCCTATAGTTCTGAAAATATGGCCTCTGATTGTATGGTGGACCCTTCCCTTGAGCTTTCCTATAACCTTTGTTCCCATTCTTAGGTTGCCATCCATTTTTAGGTGTATAGTGTGTCTGTGAATGATAATTAACTGTCTGGTTGTGTCCTCTAGCATTTTCTTTATGGATAGGTGAATTATTACTGTCCCTCTCCTCTTTACTTTTGACTGGAGTCGTATTAGTGGAGGCTGTTTCAACTTCATTTATGGAAGACTGCCACTTAAAACTTTGGTTCTTTTTCATGTCATTCAAATCACGTTGGTATTTTTTTGACTTCCTATATTTGATCTCCTGATCAACCTTATCCAAATCCTTATTCAGACGTTTGGTCAAATTTTGCATTTCTACGGTGTCTTTCAATGGTTCAATGGCATACAATCGGTCCTGGCTAGAATGGGGCAATACATTGATGAGTTTTTGCAACCAGTAGTAAAGCAAATGAAATCATATTTGAGAGACACGAAGCAACTCATTCAAATATTGAAGGACTTTAAAGGTGGACAGAAGCTTTTTCTGGCCAGTGCGGACGTATCCTCACTGTACACTATCATTAGCCATGATGATGCAATGGAAGCAGTAACTTGGGGGCTCAGGACTTACAGTGAATTATCCTGGACCCAGAGAAAATATATATTAGATTGCCTGGAGTTTTGTCTGAGTCACAATTATTTCTGGCATGACAACAAATATTACAAACAGATAAAAGGAGTAGCGATGGGTGCAAGATATGCGCCAAGTGTTGCAAATATTTTTATGGGTTATTGGGAAAGTAAGGACTTATACCAAGATTACCCAGAGGAGTTGAAAGTATATAAAAAGGTACATCGATGATGTGATCATAATTTGGGAGGGGGAGGAAACCACCTTATCTACTTTTTTGAGTAAACTTAATGATAACGGTAAAAATATTAGATTCACGTGGGAAATTAGTACTAACGATATAAATTTTTTGGATCTTAATATTAGGTTAAGTAATGGCCATATTACCACTACAACTCACTTTAAAACGGTTGACCGTAATGGTTATATCCCTAGGGGGAGTTGCCATTACCCACCTTGGATTTTTAATATCCCTAAAGGTCAGTTTGTTAGAATTAGAAGGAACTGTACCTATGCACACGATTACTTTCAGCAAGCTGAAATATTGGGGTCCAGATTTATTGAAAAAGGATATTTGAAAGAAGATATTGACTATAAAATTAAGGAAGTAGGTAATATGGACAGGGAGAATTTTTTGGTAGACAGGAACAAGGATAAACAGATAGAATCACAGATTGCAGTTATCCTTGATTTCAATACGCATTATAAAAAGATAGAAAGCATTTATAAAAAGTACTGGAATATTCTTAAATTGGATCCTGTCATAGGAGAGTTGTTACCAGATGGTCCCAGATTTATCTATAGGAAAGCACCCAATATTAGGTCAAAGGTGGTCAGGAATGTATTAGACCCCCCCAAAACTAATCACATCACTTTCCTCAATGAAAAAGGTTTTTTTTCCGTGCAGGAATTGTTTTACTTGTGTTGCTACAAAACGACAGAATAAACGAAGGAATAATTTTACTGCCACTGCTACTGGTCAGGCTTATCAGATCAATGAATTTATAACGTGCAAAACCGAGGGGGTTGTGTATTGCCTGGAGTGTGATTGTGGACTCCAATACATAGGCAGAACTAAGAGGCCTCTGTGGAAAAGACTCAGAGAGCACGTCCAGAACATCAATAAGGGATTCCCGAAACACAGTGTCTCTAGACATTTTGCCAAGTATCACAATAAGGACCCCAGTACATTAAAATTTTGGGGGATTGAAAAATTTAAGAGGCAATGGAGAGGGAATAATAAAATAAAATCCCTAAGTAAGGCAGAGTCTAGGTGGATTTATCATATGAATACTCAGGTCCCTAAAGGGTTAAATGTCGAATTTGATTTGAATTGCTTCATTAGTGATTTTTGAAGTCATAGCAACATTAATTACTGATTTTAGACATTTTTATGAACATGTATATTGGTACATAGAGATGGTACTTGTTTGAGTTCTTTATCTGATTTTATCTGATATTTCTTTTTTGTTTTATATTCTATATGAAATATTCTGTATTGATTGTTATCAAGGCCATTGATTATTATGTTATATGAGATTTTTAATAAAGGGAGATTTTACTCTGTAAATGTGTGGGTAGATTACATGTAGAAGGGATATTATATTAGTAATTTATTATTCAATATATATTTTTTAATTAATTAAAAATGAGTGTTGATTTTATAGGATATTCCCCCTTTTGGAATTTTTATATGGATTTTTGTCATAATTAATTTTTAATATACATTTGTCAAAAGTTTTTTTTTTTTTTTTTAAAGGGATCAGATGATTGAGATACATTAAAGGTTGTCATCCCCTTTTTTATTATTATTTAATATTTTTTATTTAATATTATAGTAATAAAATTATTAGGGCTCCATGGTTTGTGGGTTATCTCAGGTAGTTTTTTCATGTGAGTAACGAGGTTTTATAATTATGTCCCCATTTAATATTGGTATAGGATGACACCAATAAAATGGCCGCGGTCAGAATGAGATTAGTCCTCTAAAAAATGGCGCGGGCACCGCCGAGTGTGTAAGAGGCGGGCCGCGATTGATGAGGGTGGAGTTGTCCAGTATATAGGGAGGAACTGCGTCTGATATGTGATACCCCGAGGAAGTCACGAGTTGTCAGTGACGTAACGCGTAGGTTTACGAGTCCGCAGTCTCCGGTGCGCGGTGACGCACTTCCGGCGTACGACGCCATCTTGCTATACCCAGGAAGTCCCAATTCACATGCAGTGTACCCACACATCGGTGAGGAGGGAGGACTGCTGAGCTATGTGAGTTTTGCCACTTTTCATTTGAAAATAAAGGAGTCTTTAATACTACACTTAGAGGGTGTTTTCTTCTTTGACTCACTGGATTGGTGAGCCACTGTTCTTCAGAGGCACCTTGGCTGAATAAGGGAAATAGGAGGCCCACCAGGAAATACAAAGAAGGAAGAAAAAGTTGTTGGCCCATTTGATTTTAGGATCCAGGTTGATCCTACAAGCCTGTTGGCCCTTAGGGGTCGCAGGGAGGAGGTGAGGAGGAAATTTAGCCACTGTTTGGAGAAGATTTTGGCACAAATCACTTATTGAGCATCACCGTATATTGCATGAATTGATGTATCACTTAAAGAACATTCTATATATTGATTTGTAGAAGGATCAGACATATATATATATTTTTTGCACTATCTTTTGGCACTTTAACACTGTTTGATCTATATATAAGTTGTTACAACTTTTTGGTCACTATTATGTCAATTATGAGCACGTGATTTATTTAAAACACCTGATCCATTTAGAGTGTGATCACTTGAGTTATTTATTGATGCACTAATTTATTGATTAAATGATTCAAGTGTCTCAAATAAATAACTAGAGTGTGATCACTTGAGGTATTATTGCACTTATTTATTTATTGATTATTCATTTTAGTTGATATTAGTCATGATTTTTATATTTTGTATATGAATTGATCACTTATTTACATTTATTTATTTATTTATTTTGAGCGCCACACTATACATTTATTCATGTACTACACTAGGTATTAGTAGGAGAGTGTTGGCAGCTTTGTATTAGTAGTTTACCATTTCTAGCGCAAGAGGATTCTCTAGATCATTTCAAAGATTCTTTCAAATAGCCCCTACGCTTACCCCCCCTTCTCCCCCAGCAAGTGTAGTGTCAGTAGGTCACTGTCACTTGATACATTGCACACAAAACCGCAGTGGTCGCAGAATCAGGCCTGATCTCTGTTAGCTCTTGCCGGTAAACTTTGATGACTCTCATATGCAGCAGAGTGCCAGTACTAGTGCCGCTCTACCTTTTGGTGAACTGTCGAGTACCAGCGGTCTAGTACATCCTTGTCTTTCACATACCTCCTTGATTTTTGGAGCTGTTTTTCACGGAATATCTGTATGCGTTGATTGTGGATCAAAGAAGTTTATATGCATAACAATTTATTGCCGCCAACCCAAAGTCAAACTTTTGTCAGACCATTCGCATGGAAACTCATTACGGTTTTCAAATTTACATTTTTTTTGGGCCTAACCCTCAACATGGGCATTACTAAAAGAAATGAATTGCGGTTGTATTGGTCCGCAGACCCGATTCATCATATGCCGTGTTCTCTGCTGCCATGGCCAGGCATAGATATGAGAGTATAATGTGTTTTATGCATTTCAGCGACAATACACTGTCATCCTCGGGGTAACCCTGAATTTGACCGACTCCACAAAATTCAGCCCCTTGTAAATCACCTTAACCAAAAATTTGCAGATGTCTATACTCCCCAGCAAAACATCTGCGTTGATGAGTCTCTTATTAATTTTTTCTGGCCGCCTTGCATTCAAACAATTTCTCCCCAGCAAGCGTGCCAGATATGGGGTCAAGATGTAGAAGACCTGTGAGAGGACAACAGGCTATACTTTTTGGATTTACGAGGGAAAAGATAGTCACGTGGAGCCCGCCCGGATGCCCAGACTACATGGGGAGTAGTGGCAAGATAGTTTGGGACTTGGTGTCATCATTTCTCCATATGGGGTACCACTTATACGTGGACAATTTTTATTCAAGCGTGCCACTATTTAGACATTTGTACAATCTTGGAACTGGCACTTGTGGCAAAGTGTGACCTAATGTGTGCCCACCATTAGAAATGGGTGGATGCAGGGTGGTATATTCTAATGGTGGGCATACCACAAACTTTTTCTGGCAGAGATTTCTTATTTTTTCATTCAGTCCACTGGCTGGATACAAAAAAAAAAAAAGAACATAGCATGTATAACCAACAAGAACCAGCGATGTACTGGTACATCACTGGATTTGAATGGTTATACCAGGATGATGCCTATAGCTGCAGGCATCATCCTGGTGTAGTTTTTTTCAGCCGGCTTTCATGTAAAAGCAATCCTAGTGGCTAATTAGCTGCAAGATTGCTTTTACAAGCAGTGGGAGATGATGTCCCCCCTCCCCCGCTGCCTTCCACGGCCTTCTCGGGCAGTCCCGTGCCATCGGGAACCTGAGAATGCAGCCGGTGTTTCTGCCAGCTTACCATAGAGCTGATTGGAGATCAGAATGGTGCCAATCATCTCTATAGTCTAAGAATTCGGAAGCTACAAGCATTTCATCACTTCAGTTTCGCAGGATATAAACAGCGCCATTTGTAAATTGGGAAAGCATCTAATCACACCGATTTTGGTTTGATTAGATAATGTAAGGGCAGAGGAGATATCTAGAGTCTGATAGACCCCAGATTTCTGAAAAAAGAATATGACAATGCCCATTGACGTTATAGGGGTTATTTGCATTCCCTGTTATAGCATTAAAAGTGCTAAAAAAAAAAAAAAAAAAATGAAAGGTACAATGTAAGAAAAAAAAATTGCCCCTCCCATGCGCGCACACCTGTGTGCACAAGCCTTGACCCTGTGCCGTTATGTAAACAGCGGTTGCACCATGCATGTGAGGTATTGCCGTGAACGTCAGATCAAGGGCAGTAATTCTAACACTAGACCTCCTCTGTAAATCTAAAATGGTGGCTTTTAAAGCGCTGCCTATGGATATTAAAAATGTTTGCAGTTTGTCACCATTGAACGGGGCATGCGCAGTTTTAAAGCATGTCATGTTTGGTATCTATTTACTCGGCATACCATTATCTTTTATATTTTACCAAACAATTGGCCAATATATTGTGTTTTTGTGCATTAAAAGTAAAAAAAGTGTATTTTTTTTTTTAAAAATTGCTTTTGAAAAATCGCTGCGCCAGTACTATGTGCCATAAAAAATTGTAGTTCCCACCATTTTATTCACTAGGGTGTCTGCTTTAAAAAAAATATATAATGTTTGGGGGTTTAAATTAATTTCCTAGCAAAAAATACTGATTTTTTTTTTCATGTGAACAAAAAGGCTTAGTCTTCAGGTGGTTAGAAGAGTGAGTGATGTGTGGCATAAACTTCTAATGCTGGGCATAAAACGCCTCCACCCCCCAAAATGACCCCTTCACCCCAAACTATTTGCTGAGAGGAATGTTGAATCAATAGAAGAATTTATTTTTTTACCACAAGTTTTTGGAAAATGACAAAAATAAATATATATATATTTTTTTTTTACACAAAATTGTCACTTAAATGATTTACTGCTCACACATGCCATGGTTATATGTGGAATTACTCCCCAAAATACATTTTGCTAGTTCTCCAGAGTATGGGGGTACCACATGTGAGAGACTTTTTGGCAGTCTAGCCAAGTACAGGACCCCAAAATCCAATAAGCACCTTCAGGCTTTTAAAGGGCTTTATTTTCTCATTACACTTCCAGACTACCTATCACAGTTTCGGAGGCCATGAAATGCCAGGATAGCACCTAACCCCCCCAAATTACCCCTTTTTGGAAAGTAGATGCCCCAAGGATAAAAAGCACGGTAAGTATTTTGCAGATCTCATTTGTTGCCACAAGTTTTTGGAAAATGAAGAAAAAAAACAAACATATTTTTTCTATTTTCTTTTATATTTCAAAACCTTGTGAGAAAAAAATGAGATCTGCAAAATACTCACCATGCCTCTTTTTAAATTCCTTGAGGTGTCTACTTTCTAGAAAGGGGTCATTTGGGGGGGGGTTTGGGGCTATCCCGGCATGTCAGGGCCTTCGAAACTGTGATGGGTAGTGAGGAAGTGTAATGAGGAAGTTACGCACCTTCAGGCTTTCAAAGTGGTCATTGGATTTCAGGCTCCTGTATGTGGCTAGGCTCCCAAAAAGTCTCACATGTGGTATCCCCATACTCAGAAGTAGCAGAATGTGTTGTGGGGTGTAATTCCACATATACCCATGGCTTGTGCGAGAAATAAATCATTTAAATGACAACTTTGTGTAAAAAAAAAAAAAAAAAAAAAAAAAAATGTTTTTGTCATTTTCCAGAAACTTGTGGAAAAAAATAAATCTTCCATGGACTCAATATGCCTCTCAGCAGATAGCTTAGGGTGTCTAATTTCCAAAAAGGGGTCATTTGAGGGTGTTTGTACTATTCTGGTATTTTAGCACCTCAAGAAATGTGATGGGCAGTCAGAAAGTAAAAGCTATGTAAATTCCATTATCTATACCATAGTTTGTAGACGCTATAACTTTCACACAAAGCAATCAATATACACTTATTGGGATTTTTTTTACCAAAGACATGTAGCAGGATACATTTTGGCCTAAATTTTATGAATAACTTTGACTATTCTATATATTTGTTATAGCCAAAAGTAAAAAATATAGTTTTTTTTCAAAAATTTTGTTGTTTTTTTTGTTTATATTGTGAGAAATAAAAAGCTCACAGGTGATCAAATACCATCAAAAGAAAGCTCTATTTGTGTGAAAAAAGGACATAAATTTAGTTTATGTACAGCCTAAATTTATGACAAAATTTTAGTTTTTTTAGATATTTTTTATGACCAAAATGAGAATGTTTTTTTTCAAAAAAAAACTTTTTTTCTTCAAACTTTTTTCTGATTATAGCGCCAAAAATAAAATAAAAAGTGCACAGGTGATCAAATACCACCAAAAGAATGCTCTATTTGTGTTAAAAAAAGGACATAAATTTCATTTATGTACCGTATTGCATGACCGCGCAATTGTCCGTTAAACTAGCGTAGCGCTGTATAGCAAAAAAATGTCGTAAATTGCAGTATCTATACCATAGTTTGTAGACGCTATAACTTTCACACAAAGCAATCAATATACACTTATTGGGATTTTTTTTGCTAAAAACATGTAGCAGAATACATTTTGGCCATTTTTTTTTTGTTTATAGCGTGAAAAATAAAAAGCGCACAGGTGATCAAATACCACCGAAAGAAAGCTCTATTTGTGTGAAAAAAAGGACATAAATTTCGTTTAGGTGCAGCATTGCATGACCGCGCAATTATCAGTTGAATTAGTGCAGTGCCGAGCAGCAAAAAAGAGGCCTGGTCATTAAGGGGGGTAAATCCTCAGGAGCTCAAGTGGTTAATCAATGTATTATATATTTCCAAATGCACCCTGCTGCATTTCCTTCAGAGAAATAGACTTCTGACTGGGGAAGCTATAGGTTGGGCCTCCCCTTATATAGAACAAGACTGTGGCACTTTGAATAATTTTGAGATCCTTTTGACCGCGTTGAATCAGGTTTTTGATGATCCCAACCAATGTGCTACTGCCGAAGCAAAGTTGCATAGTCTACAGCAGGGTAAATGCTCTGTCTTGGTATACACTTCAGATGTTGGATCACAGATACCACTTGGAACCCTGCAGCACAAAAAAGTCAGTTCCACCAAGGGCTTTCTGAACAGGTAAAGGATGAGCTTGCCAGAGTAGATACTCCAAATGATCTTGAGGCCTTCATCCAATTATGTATCCGAATTGATCAAAGACCTACAGAAAGGAGGAAAGAGGCTGGGAATTTTTGGAAATAATGGCATGCATCTCTCTGCTACTCCAGCAGGACTCAAAAGTCTCGCTGGGTTCTAACACTCCCGAGCCTGTGCAGGTTGATGCTATCAAAAGATCCATTTCCATTCAGGAGAGGGAGATAAGACGTTCAGAGAACCTATGTCTATATTGTGGGGACTCTGGTCATTATGCAGTTAATTGTCCTAGCAAAGTTAGAAGAACAATTGCTATGGCTGATGTGATTGTGCCTGAACAAATAAACTCTATTAGCCAGTCTGCCTCCCCACTGTCTCATTTTGTCATCCCCATTAAACTTGTCTCTGAAGGCCGTGAAATCTCCTGCTCAGCTATAGTGGACTCCGGGGCTGGGGGGAACTCTATGGATATATAATTTGCCCACAGCAATAATATTCAAGCAAGAAATGCATTTATCCCTATCTATATGGAGACAGTTGATGGTTCACCCTTGTCTTCAGGACCTGTTACCCATAAAACAGTTCCCCTGGTACTGCAGTTTGAGGCTGACCATTGTGAGACCATCAGCTTTCAGCTGATTACGTCACCCAAGTTTCCTATCATCCTGGGCATTCCTTGGTTCTCCACTCACAATCCCTCCATCAACTGGGGAGCACGGACTATAGATTTTACGTTTACCCCCACCCCTCCCCCCCCACTGTGAAAAATACTGTAGGGAACTTTGTCGACCAAGTTCTTCACCAGTCAAGGAATCGCAAAGTGATATGGTACCTATCCGGTCATTTGACAACTTGCCTCCACAATACCATGAGTTTCGGAATGTCTGTGACAAGAAAAATGCCGATCAATTACCTCCTCATCGCCTTTATGATTGTCCCATTGAGCTGTTCCCAGGGGAAGAAATACCTTTTGGCCGCCTTTTCAATCTGTTGGAACCTGAATTCAAGGTGCTCAGGGAGTGGCTTGATGAGAATTTAGAGAAGGGCTTTATTAGACACTCAGCATCTCCTGCAGGAGCAGTCCTGTTCTTCGTTGAAAGGAAAGAGTCCACCTTGCGTCCATGCATTGACTACAGAGACATGCATAAAATCACTATTAAAACCACTATCCACTACCCTTGATATCTAAAATGTTGGAAGGACTTTGTTCTGCCAAAATCTACATAACTTGATTTACGAGGGGCATATAACCTTGTCATTCATCAAGGAGATGAATGGAAAACCACCTTTTGAACCAGCTATGGGCATTTTGAGTACTTGGTTATGCTGTTTGGACTTTGCAACGCCTCTGCAACTTTTCAGCATTTCATCAACGATGTTATTGTGATCTGTTGGACCAATTTGTAATTGCTTATCTGGATGATATTCTTATTTTTTGTGATAATCAAGAGGAGCACCGAAAACATGTTTGTACTGTCTTTGAAAGCTTAAGGAAGAATAGACTTTATATTCAATTGGAGAAATGCGAGCTTGAACAAACCCAGATCCATTTCTTAAGCTATATCATTTCTCCAGAGGGAGTGAGCATGGATCCTGAGAAGATCAAAGCAGTGGTAGATTGGTCAGCCCCTGGAAATGTTAAGGTAATTCAACGTTTTGTCGGGTTTGCCAACTTCTACAGAAAATTTCCAAGAAACTTTTCTAAGGTGATAGCTCCAATTACACAGCTGACAAAGAAATGCTTTTGGAAAGCTAAAAACTCTTTTCACTTCTACACCAATTTTGGTACATCCCAATCCTGAACTACCCTTTATAGTGGAAGTGGATGCTTCTGACTCTGCCGTGGGAGCTATCCTGTCTCAACGAAGTGATGAAAAAATGCAGCTTCATCCTTGTGTCTACTTCTCGCATTTGATGTCCTCAGCCAAAAGGAATTACGACATTGGGAATAAAGAGTTATTGGCTACTTGCCTTTTCTGAATGGAGGCATCTGCTGAAAGGGGCTAATCATCCTGTAATTGTTTTCACTGATCATAAAAATCTGAAATTCATTCACTCGGCTAAGAGATTGTCTTCTATTCTTTTTCAGATTCAATTTTATTATATTGTATCAACCTGGATTGAGGAATGGTAAGGCTGATGCCTTATCAAGGATGTTGTCTGAGCCACCCCAGAAAGGCAACTCTGAATGTTCAATCCTAACTCAAAACTTACTAGTGCCCAACTGAACTCTCCACCGTGGGTGACTATGATAGAACTCCCGGATTAGCCTGGGGGCATGAACATTTTGGGCTGGTTCCCATGAGTTCTCCTCGGGACCATAACCCTTCCATTTGATCAGGAACTGAGTCTGGCCCCCCCTTTTCCGGCAGTTCAGGATTGCTTCCACCTCAAATTCCTCCTGTTCCTCTGGAGGTCTGGACTCCCGATCCGGGAAGGAGTCTGGCACAGCTGGCTTCAGAAGTGACACATGAAAAACTGGGTGGATTTTGAAAGTCTCCGGAAGAACAAGTTCATACGCCACCTTGTTAATCATTCGCTTCACTCAGAATGGACCCACAAACTTCAGTCCCAGTTTCTTCGATGGACAAGATTTTTTTCAGATTTGTTGTTGCCAACCAGACCTGATCCCCAGGTTGCAACACTAGTTCCCCCCCTTCGCTTCCTATCGAAGGCTTTCTTGTTTTCTTGAGCTCTTGTAATAGCTTCCTGAAGCACCTTGTTGTTGGTAGAAAAAAAATTGAGCGTGCTTTGAGTGGCAGGAACTGAACTTTCAGCAACCAGATCGGGCAGGAATGTGGGATGGAACCCATAGTTCGCAAGAAACAGAGATTGCCCCGTGGCTGAATGGTTCGCGTTATTGTAGGCAAATTCTGCCAGTGGTAGGAGTGCCAGCCAATCATCCTGCAGGAAGGACGTGTAGCATCTCAAATACTGCTCCAATGTCTGGTTTGTCCTCTCCGTCTGCCCATTAGTCTGTGGGTGGTAAGCGGAGGAGAGGGACAATCTGATACCCAATACTTCACATAACGCCCTCTAGAACTTCGAGGTAAACTGGACTCCTCGATCGGAGACGATGTCTTCAGGAACTCCATGCAGCCTCACTACTTCTCGTATGAAGATTTGCACGGTTTCAAGAGCTGATGGCGTATTCTTCAAAGGTAGAAAGTGGGCCATTTTTGACAAACGGTCCACAATCACGAAGATCGCGGTGTGGCCCTGGGATGGAGGAAGCTCGACTATAAAGTCGATCGCAATCATTTGCCACGGTCGATCGGGTATAGGTAGTGGGCGTAGCAAAACCCAGGCCTTGCTCCTGGACGGCTTGTTCCTCTGACAAATGGCGCAGGACTTAACATAGAGTTCACAATCCTTGATCATGCTTGGCCACCAGAACGTGCGCTGAAGCAATTAGAGAGTCTTCGCCAGCCCGAAATGACCTGCCATCGGATGATCATGGCAGTGTCCCAGGACCAATGTTGGGACATCTTCTGGCACCACGATTAGTCCTTCCTTCCATACGAGCCCTCCCTTGCTTTGGAGGGACACCCCAGGTAGGGTTGGCATGCCCACAGATGCATCCTGCAGCCTAGAACGTACCTCTGTCTGGAGGGCAAGAAAGTTTCCCAAGGACAAGATGGTATCTGGCTTCGGAACTTCCTCAGCATCCTCAAACATGCGTGAAAGGGCATCGGGCCTTGTGTTTTTGGAGCCTGGTCTGTACGTAATGTGGAAGGAGAACCGGGAGAAAAAGAGTGCCCACCTCGCTTGGCGTGGTCGTAAGCGTTTTGCCGTTCTCAAATACTCTAGATTTTTGTGGTCGGTGAAAATCAGAATAGGATGCGTGGCTCCTTCCAGCAGGTATCTCCACTCCTCTACTGCGGTCTTTATGGCCAACAGTTCTCGATCTCCAATTTTGTAGTTCCTTTCTGCCGGTGAAAGTTTCCTCGAGAAGAACGCCACTGGGTGCAGAAGTTCTTTGGTGCCCTTTCTCTGGGACAGGACGGCCCCTACTGCATTTTCTGAGGCGTCCACTTCCAGAACATAAGGCAGAGAGGAATCAGGATAACTGAGAATGGGAGCGGTGGTGAATAATTTCTTTAGAGACTCGAATGCTGCTTGAGTCTCGGGCGTCCATTTGAAGCGGACCCCTTGTTTGGTCAACTGGGTAATGGGGGAAACCAGACCAGAGAAGTTCCTGATAAACTTTCTATAAAAGTTAGCAAACCCAATAAAGCGTTGTATGCCCTTCTTATCTGTGGGTACTGGCCAGTCCAAGATTACCGAGACCTTCTGAGGACCCATCGCGACCCCCTTGGTGGAGATGATCAGCCCCAGGAATGCAATACTGTGCTGCTCAAAGTTGTACTTGTCAGCTTTGGCATACAGACCGTGTTGGCGTAATCGTTCCAATACACTTCTCACATGACCCCTATGAGCTTCGAGTGAGGAAGAGAATATTAATATGTCTGGACGACATATTTGGACAATAGACAACCACGAAAACATCAAGATAATCTCTGAATACATCATTAATGAAATGTTGGAACGTGGCCGGGGCATTGCAGAGTCCGAATGGCATGACCAAATACTCGAAATGGCCAAATCGAGTACGAAACGCCGTTTTCCACTCATACCCGTCCCTTATACGGACCAGAATATATGCACCCCTCAAATCTAGTTTTGTAAAGATGGCTGCAGATTTCAGTCTCTGGAAGAGTTCTGGGACCAGGGGCAGTGGGTAGTGATTTTTTTATCGTGACCTTGTTTAGCTTGCGATAATCTATGCAGGGTCTTAGGGACTTATCCTTTTTTTCTACAAAGAAGATTCCGGCCCCTGCTGGTGATGTGGAGGGGCGAATGAACCCTTTTTGGAGGTTCTCGTCAATGTACTCCTTGAGAACCCCTAATTCTAGCTCTGACAGAGGAAAAATCCAACCGAATGGAATCTCTGAGCCAGGTAGAAGGTCAATGGGGCAGTCATATGTTCGGTTTGGAGGAAGGATGTCTGCCCCCCGTTTGCTGAAGACATCCAAGAAACTGTGGTAGGCCGGAGGGACGACCTGCCTTAGAATGGAGTCTCCATCCGAGCATGGGAGGAATTGGGGAGCTGTGGGGCCTGAAGCGTGGCAGTGTTCCTGACAATATGGGGATAGGAACTGAACGGAACCGGTTTCCCAATCAATCTGGGGGTTATGGGCCCGCAACCAAGGAAGCCCCAGAATGACTGGGAAAAGAGGGGAGGCTATAGCGTCTAGTCGGAGAAACTCCCGATTGATGACCCGCTAAACATAGGAGGAGTTTCCTGATCCACCAACCCCGACTTAATTAGTGACACGTCAGCCAAAAATATGTTAAGGCCCTGTTCTCTAGTCTGGAGGGGAATTTTCTGCCGATGAGGAAAGTTTAAGTCCACGAAGCAACTGCATGCTCCGGAATCAATTATAGCCGTCACCTCCACGGTTCTTCCTGGCAGCTGGAAGGAAATGGGTAGGGCTAAGTAATTGGACTGTTTAATACTTTCAGCAGATATAGAAGAAAAAATAGAGACAGACTTACTCGCTTTCAGTGGACAGGAACGCACCATATGACCGGCTTCTCCACAGTACAGGCAGAGGTTTCTGGACCGCCTCCTCTGGCGTTCCTCGGACGATAGTGACAGCCGAGCCAGTCCCAGCTGCATGGGCTCGTGGGTATCTTCAGGTTCTGGAGTCCGGTTTCCCTCTAGCGTAGGTTGGACTGCTCCCCGGGGGGGTACCCATGTTCTTCTCTGACCCTGGCTGGTTCTTTCAAACCTGCGTTCCCGCAGCCTGCAGTCTATCTGAATAGCCAAGGCAATAAGATCCTCCCAAGGACTCGGGTAGACCTAGCTAGCTCGTCTTTAAGAGCCTCGGAGAGCCCTACGTGGAATTGGTGGCGTAGGGCGGCATCGTTCCACCGGGTATCTCCCATCCACCGTCTAAATTCCGACGCATATTCCTCCGCTGCCCGGCGGCCCTGTCTAAGGAAGTATAGGGCAGATTCTGCGGAGGCTGCCCGCTGCGGGTCATCATATAGTATGGCCATTGCCTCAAAAAGATCTGTTACTGTTTCTAGGTGGAAATCGTGGTTCTCCATCAATTGGTAAGCCCAATCCTGGGGTTCATCCTGGAGCAGGGATACTATGAATCCCACCTTGACTGACTCCGTGGAAAACGTGCCTGGCTGCAGGTTGAAATAAAGGAGGCATGCATTCCCGGAAGGCCCTGAAGCATGCTCGGTCCCCGCGGAAGCGTTCTGGTAGCGGAACGTGGGGTTCGGGAGTAGGCGGTGCGGCTAAAGCTCCTGTAGATGGTCCTGGAGATTCCCCGGAAGGGGCAGGGGAGGCCGGACCCTGGGAGGTGGTGACAGGTGCAGTCAACGTCTGGATGCGGCTTTCCAGATGGGTGTATCCATCTTGCAGGGTCTTGGCGGCTTGGGTCAGGGCCACCAGGTGCTGGCATATGTCCTCCAGTGGGGATGGTCCTCTTCCAGACTCTGTCATGGCCGTTTAGTACTGTAATGAACTGCCTGGCGGTACCTCTAGCAATCCACCGGTTAGGATTCCCCAGAGCACGTAGTCTAAGTCCCGGTCTGCTTGTTCACCAGGACCCCTGATGGTGGGGATGGACTTGGAGCGAACCAAGAACAGGTCGCGGCCCCTGAGTACACCTACCCGTCACGAGAATCACGAGTATGGAGGATCAGGAACACAAAGTGACCAAACGGCAATTCATGTCAGCGCAGGGCGGATTTAAATACCATGCCCTGCGCTGTCATTAATGCCAGGTGCGCACCCGCGGCTCTGAGTGTGCATGCGCGGGTTCCGTTTCCGCCGCGGCCGGCCAGGACCTAGTGCCCGTACACCAGTGTGAACGGGCACACTGCACCTGCGCCGAGCCGTGTGTCACGGTGGCTCCTGACACTTACCTCCTGCTGGGGTGATCCTGAGGACCGCGACCTGGTGCTAACACGCAGCAAAATCCATCTCCACCATCAGGAGCTCTGGTGAACGCCGGTTGGTACTTAGACTCCGCACCTCGGGTGAGCCCACTCCTCTGCCACAGTGACCTGCCTGTGTACCTATCCTGATGGTTTCAGGAGAGCCTTTCCACTGCCATAGCAACTGTTTTTTTAGCCTGAGCCTGACGGGTGAACTTATCCTGTGGATACTATTGAGGCTAAAGACTTCTTGTTCAGGAATACCAACCTTAATGACACATGTATTACCCATTTAGGGCACAAGATGGCCCTATTTAAACATTCATAAAGATCAAATTAACAATGTATATTATTTATAGATTCAATATTCCACAAAGAACAAAAGTAGGGGAACACAAATCCATCCCCTCACTAATCCACCCCCCCCCCAACCCCACCACTCTCCCCAATCACACATCCCTGCTTGCAATATATAACATATAAACACATACAAAAGTGCAAAGATATCTGTCGGAAGATATATTTTAATTTTAACTTTTGTATTTTTCCATATAAGGTGAAAACCTCTTAGTGTAATTATAGCCTCCATTCTGAATCTAAGAGAAAAAAATGTATATTCATATTTCTGCTTTAAATTATATCAAAAAGGGAGAAAAACATATAATCATTGAGGCTGGGTGGTCTGGTTACACTCAGCTCCCGGATCCACCAGGTCTCATGCTGTAAAAGTAGTTTATCGAAGTCATCCCCCTCTCCCACCCCGATTATTCTGGGGAACAACCTTGACTACCCAGTATTTAACTTAGAATAGATCCCGATCATGTTCCAGGTTACATAGCGTGCTAAGGGAGCTCTTAGATGGTATCAACATCATAGAGATAGTCTTGGAACAGTCTCCATGTTGACCGTCAGGTCTTGCCAACATAGAAGGACCCACAGGCGCAAGTAATGATGTAAATAACTCCAGTAGTATCACATGTAACCCTCTGATTGCACCTGAAGGTCCTCCCACTGGGCAAGACCAGCCAGTCACCTTCCACCATATACATACAGTAATCATATCCACATCTGAATAGGAGGAGAATGTAATGTCACTGTGAACCAAGAGATTTCCTTTGTGATGTATGAATTTGGGTTTGGTAGATAACAGCTTACCCACTAGGGGGTCCTCTGACAATAGGTGCCAATGTCTGGCACATGTCTTCTACTCCATGTGTTAATTCCATATATTGAAAGCACAGTTTAACTCCACTTGTCCTGTCCATATCTTTAGGCTTCTTTTGGCCAAACAGTAAGCTGTCTCGGTCACTGTCTTTGGCCTATTTATAGGCAGTGGTTAACCATTTATATTTATATCCTCTCCTATGGAATCTATTTTGTAACTCCTTCGCCTCAGTTTCAAAGTCAGTCAAATCCGAACAGTTCCTTTGAACTCTTAAATGTTGGCGAACAGGAATACCACTCACTAAGGAGCGTGGATGAAAACTTTTTACATATAATAAACTGATTTTCTATACAAGGTGGTTGTAATTGTTAATTGTCGTGTTATTTCTATTGACAAATCCAAAAACATAACCCTGTGAAGGTTATAGGGGTTCACCAAAAGTTGTTCTACGAATTCCCCTATTTCTTCCACGGTATCGGTCCAAAGAATGAGGACGTTGTTGATGTGTCTGTACCAGGACATATTTCTGGACGGGCAAACTGAAGACCCCCCCTCCGCAAACAACTGGGAACAGTCTCTCAAGATAAAGGTTGGCATAGGTCGGGGCACATTTATTGCCCATAGTGGTGCCTTGGGCCTGGCAATAATATTTGTCAGGGAGCGAGGAGCCAGACACACAAGGAGGTGCAATTAAAGGTAGGTTTATTAATATAAAAATAAGACAAGAGTCTATGCAAGTCCAACAGCGGAAATCGTAGCCAAAGCCGGGGTCAAGAGCCAGGAAGAATCGTCACCAGAGCCGGGATCAGAAGCCAGGAAGAATTGTCGCCAGAGCCGGGATCAGGAGCCAGGAAGAATGGTCACCAGAGCCGGGGTCAGAAGCCAGGAGGAGTCTTGGCTAAAGCCGAGTCGGTATCCAGGAAAGCAATAAGTAGCTAAACAGGAGCTTGCTGTTGTGCAACAGACAGGACACAAATGCAATGGACAGCCACAAACAGCAGACTTTTATATGTGATAAGCTGCCGACTCCTGGGGGAGGAGCCACAGAGGGCTGAAAGCATAAAGGATCCCACAATGCTTTGCAGACACCTAAGATGGATGCCAGCACATGCATCAGCACAAGGTCTGAGGAAAGGTAGGACCTTGACAGTAACCTCCTCAAGGACCCCTCCGCGGCTCAACATAAGGCTTCTGTGGAAAGCGGGCGTGAAAAGCGCGGAGGAGGGCAGGAGCATGAACATCCACGGAAGGAACCCAGGAACGCTCCTCGGAACCATAACCACGCCAATGGACCAGGAACTGCACCCGACCGCGGACCAACCAAGAATCCAGGATGCGGCTCACCTCATGCTCATAACCGTCGACCCAGATAGGACGAGGCCAAGGCGGAGAGGCAGTAAAGCGATTACAGACCAGAGGCTTCAACAGGGATACGTGGAAGACATTGGAGATACGCATCCCAGGAGGAAGAGCAAGGGCATAGGCAACCGGGTTCACCCTGCAAAGAATGCAGAAAGGACCAACAAAACGGGGAGCCAGTTTCGGTGCGGGCACCCGAAGATTGAGGTTATGAGTGGACAACCACATCCGATCTCCGACCTGGTATGAAGGAGCGGGCAACTGTTTGGAGCTTCTGGCGCTGAGCTGAGTCCTTCAAGGACCTCTGGATCTGCCCCGATGAGGAACGCAGGGCAGCAAGATGGTCCTGTGGTGAAAACAACTCAGGCAATACAGCGGGTTGGAACCCATAGTTGGCCATGAAGGGAGACATCCCAGAGGAAGAGTTGACAGCCGAGTTCCTCGCAAATTCTGCCCATGGCAGGAGATCGACCCAATTGTCTTGATGGTCAGAGATATAGCAGCGAAGGAATTGTTCCAGGGCCTGGTTGGAACGCTCTGCGGGTGGTAGGCCGAAGAGAAGGAGAGCTTGATACCCAACTGGGAGCAGAAGGCGCGCCAGAACCTGGACACAAACTGGCTCCCACGGTCCGAGACAATCACCTTAGGCAACCCATGCAAGCGAAAGATCTCCCTGAACCGTAGCCAGTTCTTGCGCAGTCAGAAATTTCTTGAACGGAACACAATGGCACATCTTGGAGAAACTATCAATGACCATAAGAATGACCTATGGCCTTGAGACGCAGGGTGGTCTACAATAAAATCCATGCCCAGGTGTGACCAGGGATGCTCCCCGTTGGGAATGGGTTGCAGAAGGCCCAATGGATGATGCCGAGGAAATTTATTCTGGGCACAGACAGAACATGCCGCTACATATGAGGCGATGTCAGAACGGAGAGATGGCCACCAGAATAAACGAGAAACGACCCAGGACAACTGGTTCCTACCTGGATGACCAGCGGTCTTGGAATTATGGTAGGCCAGCAGCAAATGGATGCGCAATCCCTCAGGTACGAAACATCTACCAGCCGGTCTCTCAGAGGGAGCATCAGTTTGAGCCGTCAAAATCTGCTCCCCAAGGGGAGAAGTCAGGCTGGTACGAATGGCAGCCAGGATCTGATCCGGATGTATGACCGAGGTCGGCTCAGAGTCCTCCCTGGACAGCTCAGAGTATTGCCGCGACAAGGCATCAGCCCTGACATTCTTGGAGACAGGCAAATAGGAGACCACATAGTTAAAACACGACAAGAACAGAGCCCATCTGGCCTGACGGGGCGTCAACCTCTTAGCTTCCGAGAGATACGTCAGGTTCTTGTGGTCAGTGAGAATGAGAACCCTCGTGCAGGTGCCTCCATTCCTTGAGAGCCTGAATAATGGCCAACAACTCCCTGTCTCCAATCTGGTAGTTGCATTCTGCGGAAGAAAGCTTCCTGGAGTAGAACCCACAGGGAAGTAGAGGTCCATCGGGCAAACGACGCTGAGACAGGAGGGCGCCTACTCCCGTCTCAGATACTTCAACCTCGAGGACAAAAGGCAACCCAGGATTAGGATGAGACAGTATCGGAGCCAAAGCGAAGGCGGATTTCAGAGCTTCAAAAGCTAAGATGGCCTCGGATGACCACTCATGGGGATTACTGCCTTTCTTGGTAAGATCTGAGAGAGGCTTGGCCAGCGTGGAGAAGTACCTGATAAACTTCCGATAATAGTTGGCGAATCCCAAAAAGCGCTGAATGGACCGAAGACCACTGGGAAGAGGCCACTGCAGAACCGCCAAAACCTTCTGAGGGTTCATGGAAAATCCCACAGCGGAAATGATGTAGCCCAAAAAGGCAACCTGGGGATTGGTGAAATTCACACTTCTCGAGCTTACAGAAAAGCTTGTTCTCACGTAATCGTTGCAGCACTCGCTTAACATCCTGGATATGAGACTCCATGGACGCAGAGTAAACCAGGATGTCGTCCAAGTAAACCACCACGCACTGCTGCAACAAGTCATGAAAGACATCATCAATGAACTCCTGAAAGATCGCGGGCGCGTTACACAACCCGAAGGGCATAACCAGGGATTCATAGTGGCTGGTTCTGGTGTTTGAACGCGGTCTTCCACTCGTCGCCCTCCTTGATCTGTACAAGGTTGTACGCAGCCCTAAAGTCAAGTTTTGTAAAGACCATTGCTCCCTTGAGGCGGTCGAACAACTCGGTTATCAACGGAATTTGGTAAGCATTCTTAATCGTGATTCGATTGAGACCCCTAAAATCAATGCAAGGCCTCAATTCACCGCCCTTCTTTTTCACAAAGAAAAAGCCAGCTCCTGCTGGAGAAGTAGACTTGCGAATGTGCCCCCGGAAAGCGCATCTGCAACGTACTCCTCCATGGCCTGATTCTCCGCAACCGAAAGAGGATACACCCTGCTACGGGGAGGAGTGGCACCGGGTTGTAAGGTTATGGCACAATCGTATGGACGATGAGGCAGAGCACCGGCGTGCACCTTGTCAAACACGTCCAGGCACTCCCCATAGTCAGTGGGCAACACAGAGTCCGAGGAGGCACACAACACCTTAACAGGTCCACGGATGCAACCGGCCCCACACTGTGGAGACCACAAGAGAATCTCGGCTGACCGCCAATCAAAGGTCGGATTGTGCTTCTGAAGCCAGGGATATCCCAAAACCACGGAGTAGTGCGGGGAAGGAATTACCTGGAAACAGGCCAACTCCCTGTGAACAGCCCCAATAGCTATTTCCACCGGCAGGGTCTTGTGGGTAACCTGCGGTGGTTGAAGGGGCCTGCCATCTATCGCCTCGAGGACCAATGGAGTAACTCGAGCCTGCAGAGGAATGGAGTACTGGGCAGCAAACGAACTGTCCATAAACAACCCTCCAGCAACTGAGTCTACCAACGCCTGGGCCGTCACCGAGCCTTCTGCCCAAGAGAAGACAACGGTGATTAGTGGGAAACCGGGGATGAGGAAACTCCACCCAAGATCTGCCCCCCACAGGATCTCAGGTGCGAGCGTTTCCCGGACGGACCGGACAGGACTGCCGAAAATGCCCACTGAGACCACAGTACAGGCAGCGACCCTCCTGACGCCGAGAGGCCCACTCCCCCTCGGAAAGGCGAGCAAACCCCAGCTGCATGGGCTCACCGCCAGACAAGCCATCCCCAGGAGGAGAGGGAGGAACGGGTGGGACAGAAAACGTAGGCGCCATGCGGTTAGGAGGCCTCCGCAGACGCTCCTTAAGTGAAGGCCTCTCCCTGAGCCTGGTGTCAATCAGGATTAGGAAGGAAAGGAGTGCTTCGAGCTCCACAGGCAGTTCTTTGCCTGCAATCTCATCCTTCAACGCATCTGAGAGACCATGAGAGAAAGCAGCCACCAGAGCCTCATTGTTCCAACCCACTTCTGCCGCCAGGGTACGAAATTCTATGGCGTGCTCGGCAACGGTTCATGAAACCTGATGCATGGACATGAGCAGTTTAGCAGCAGAGGCGGAGCGAACAGGCACATCAAATACTGTACGGAAGGAGGCAACAAAACCGGCAAACTCGTGAATCACAGGGTTATTGTTCTCCCATAAGGGATTGGCCAAGGCCTTGTCCGAGAGCAGCGAGATTAGGAAGCCCACCTTTGACATCTCAGTAGGAAAAGTGTGGGGTATTAATTAAAAATATATGCCCACTTTGTTAAGGAAACCCTGACACTGACTCGGTTCACCCCCAAAGCGCTGTGGAAGGGGGGCTGAACCAGTCATACCTCTGGGCACTGCAGGTGCAGCAGCAGATGCGGAGGTAGGCGCAACAACCAGAGCAACAACGGGAGCGACCACAGGAGTGACAACCGGCCTAATAGCACCAGGAGCAAGGTGCGCTGTGCATACAAGCAGCGTCTGCAATGCCTGAGCGAACTGAGCCAACAAGAGAACCTGCTGATAAAGTCTGGCAACCAACATAGGGAGCGGGGGCGTACCTGCACCGTCAGGATTCATGGCATTCGTGTAGTGTCAGGGAGCGAGGAGCCAGACACACAAGGAGGTGCAATTAAAGGTAGGTTTATTAATATAAAAATAAGACAAGAGTCTATGCAAGTCCAACAGCGGAAATCGTAGCCAAAGTCGGGGCCAAGAGCCAGGAAGAATCGTCGCCAGAGCTGGGATCAGGAGCCAGGAAGAATCGTCGCCACAGTCGGGATCAGGAGCCAGGAAGAATGGTCGCCAGAGCCGGGGTCAGAAGCCAGGAGGAGTCTTAGCCAAAGCCGAGTTGGTATCCAGGAAAGCAATGAGTAGCTAAACAGGAGCTTGCTGTTGTGCAACAGACAGGACACAAATGCAATGGACAGCCACAAACAGCAGACTTATATGTGATAAGCCGCCACCTCCTGGGGGAGGAGCCGCAGAGGGCTGAAAGCATAAAGGATCCCATAATGCTTTGCAGACACCTAAGATGGATGCCAGCACATGGAGCAACACAAGGTCTGAGGAAAGGTAGGACCTTGACACCATTGAATTGAAATTTGTTGTGTCAGCAAAAATCTCAAGTGTTACTATAAATTCACTGTGTCCTTTTTTTACTAATAGGTCTACTCCCGTAGGGCCTTCACAATTACCTGCAGGTCTTTACAGTAGGGTATTGAAGAGTACAGTGCTTCAATATCGAGTGTAAGCAACAGTGAACCAGGTAGTATTGTCACGTCATGCAAAAGGGTCAGCAAGTGAAGGGTATCCCTTACATAAGAGAATTGGTTAAAGACAAATGGTTTTAATATCTTGTCCACATACCTACTAATGGATTCTGTCAAAGACCCATTCCCCGAAATAATGGGTCTTCCTAGGAGGTTCAGTTGCCTACTTGTGCACCTTTGGTAGTGCGTAGAAGATTGGTACCTTTGGGTATTCAACTTTCAAATCTGCTGTTTCCTTATCTCTGGCCAAAGTGATAGGTGGAATGGTGTATACCACTCAGGATTACTAAGAATAAGTTTACACATTGTGATATATTTATCCCTGTCCATAAGGACAATGTTTCTGCCTTTATCTGCGGTCTTAATCACTATCTCCGAGTTCAAACATAATTCTTGCAAAGCAATTCTTTCCAGCTCCGTAAGATTGTCATGTATATCTTTCCTGAGATGTTTAATTGACTTCACATGCCTGATGAAGGGGTCCTGCGAGACTCTGAAACGTTGCCTTGCTGTAACTATGTGATCGTTCATTAAAACTTTTGGACCCATATTGGGATCCTTGGTGTGCTGGTGACATTCTTCCTTGCCGATTCTGTTCAGTTCCAGTCGACGGTCGCTGTAGCACCCAGTTATACACACAGCCATTTTTAACTCAGGAATGTGGGTGTTTGTATTGTACACTTGCTCCCTAAAAGGCACAGTCTCCACCGATTAATCTGGATTCTCAAAAGATTCTATTTTTTCTATACTCACTTCCAATGCTAAATCCAGCATATGTCTGGTGAAATTGTCCTCGTCATTTAGTCTGATCAACATGTCCCTCATCCCAAAAGTCAATAAGATCATGCAGGGATGTCCAATTTATATCGCCCGACGCCCAGGACATGTAGTTCCTGGTGCCAGGCAGGTAATTTTTTTTAAACTCATCTGTCGCTCTGCCGCCCGATTGCTTCCACAGAGCCGACTATGGTGCCAGCCTCCGCCCCCCTTGCCCCCTATGTCTCCCAGGTTCATCTTGCCCATCTGCAGGCCCGGGACCAGTTCAGTGGGTGCCGGCAGGTATAGGGGAGGGAGGAGAGCAGACATATCTGCTCCCCTTCCCTTCTTTTCCAGACTTAGATGTGATGTGACGTCACTTCCGGGTCCCCATTGACAGATTTCCCGGCCATTGAGGTTGGGAAAGAATGTAATGCAGTGTGATGTGTACTTAGCAGATGGAACATGAACAAATTTTTGGTAGCTAACCAAACTCTCACCCATGTGAAAGGTAGGGAGTGATCTACAGTGTCTGTCAGCTATGTTTCTGTAATAATCCTGAGCCGCCTTTAAAATATCAATCATTTTGCTTCTGAATCTCCTGTATTGTAGTTATCTGTTGGTAACAGCAGGGAATGGAGTTTAGATAGGGAGATCAGTTTGATATAAAAACTGGATGATATCTAGTATTTAAGAAAAAAGGGCTTTGGAAAGTAGAGCTATGTTTAGAATTGGAATAAGCAGAAAGAAGAAAGTTAAACCACTCATGCTGAAGATAACTGACAAAATATTGAACGTACTGGTCCAAAGTTTGATTGGTACTCTGACCATTAGACTGAGGATGAAAATCAGAGCATAGATTTACACCTAAAGTTGAACAAGTTTTTCCAAAATGTCAAAGTAAATTGTGCTCCTCTCTCAAACCAACTCTGCAGTTTATTCTGCAGTGGGTACCTTCTTAATTGGTATAAAATGAGCCATCTTAGTGAGATGGTCGATGACTACCAATATAGTGATAATTTCTTTAAAGAGAGGAAGATCAACCATGAAGCCCATAGAAAGTAACCCCCTTGGTCTTGATGGATATGGGAATGGTTGGAGTAACCCAAAGTAGAATATTAGGTGTATGGGTCAGATACAAGGCCACATAGCTCTTGACATCTCTTTTTAACCAGGCCACCAAAAGGAACATGATATAAGTTCCTCTGTCTTCAAAACCTCAAAATGTCCAGCAATTTTAAAGCCATGCACCAACCTGAGGGCTTCTATCTGAACCAATTCAGTTACATAGAGATGAGCCAAAAGCTGTTTTTGTATTCAAGGTTAAAGTCCTTAGGAGGATGACTGAGAAGTTAGCCCTTTTGAGGAGCCTCAAGAATATCTTGTAGTTCATTTCTCAGTTCTTTTGAGGCAGGATTGTACTTTCACAGTTGCTATCCTGGAGAGGGCCAGACGACATCCTCGATAAGACATAGGCCTTACCATTCCTTGATACATAATAACAAAATTGAACCTATAACCCAGATGGTCCAAGATGTCTAGAAGATAATCATAGTTACATCGCTACATAGTTGGAAAGGTTGAATAAAGACACCAGCCCAGCATGTGTATATCTACCACTTCCCATATCCCTGTATATCATGGCTAAAATGCCCATCTAAAAGTTTTTTGGGTTTTTTTTTGTTTTAAATTATCAAGCACTTTCTGCTGACACCACCACCTGTAATGGTAAGAAAAAACCCTACGCAGTTTAAAGTTAAACTGCTTCTCATCCAACTTCAAGTGGCCACGTGTCTTCTTGAGTGACCTGTGACTGAATAGTTTCCTCCCACGGCTAGTAAATATTACTATGGTGTTGGATAGTGCCATCATCCACAAATATAGAATATAGGAGACGACCCTCTTTGGTTGGGAATTTAACGGCACATGTTAGACACAAATTGTAAAAGTAGTAAAATAAATTTTATTATACAAAATTAGTTAAAATCACAAGGCAAAGAATAGGCGGTAGAATATTTTTACATAAATCATAGTTCACATTAGGTACAAGCTCAAAAAAGAATTGCATCAATAAATCTATCAACTGGCACATTTCGAGACAGAAATGAAATCTCTTCTTCAGAGGTGCCTAGATACAGAGCATGATAAACTGCAGTGATAACACATTCATAAATATATTATTTCATCAGACATATAAATCATTATTATGGACTGCATGCAATATTCTAAACTGACCCTGTATAGACTGATGGGGAATAACCACCATAGTTTAAAACCGAGAAATATTTACTGTTGCCCGATGGGGCCACAGAAAATATTCACTGCTCCAGACCACTCCCAAAAGTGGCCAGAGGGGACACAACTGGAGGGTTCTCATATATGGATCCGATGTATACTGCCAAGATTGCAACAGAAAATATATATTTATATATGTATAGATAAATATATGGAAATTAATATACCAATGCCGGTATCAAGGCAAAAGACTTACTTGTACAATCGTAAATGTGGGTCGGAAGCTGAACAGGTGCCAAACTGGGTTTAAGGTGCCTTTTATATGCAGGTCTGGTGATAATTTGTTCAAAACCAAGCATATGGCTTGTGCTTATGGCATTCGCTGTAAAAGAAGCATGTACTACCTCCATAGAGATTTATTAATATCTAAAAAGAAAAGACTGCAGGCTAAATAAAACAGTCGAGAGTGTCAAAAAGGCATAATCTGCAAAAACCAATGCACCAAGCAGCATGCAGAAGTGAAGTGGGTGGGCAGACTGAGCAGCAGGCACAGCAGCATCAGAGGCAGGCTGGGCAGCAGGCAGAGGAGCATCAGAGGTAGGCTGGTGGGCAGCAGAGGACCAAGAGGCTGGGCAGAAGAAGACCAGGCAGGCAGGCTGTTGGGCACAGGACCACCAGGGGCAGACGGATCATCAGGCATAGGACCTTCAGAGGCAAGCAGATTGTTGGACACAGGACTGTCAGAGGCAGGTGGGTCATCGAGCACATGGTTGGGCATCAGGAACAAGACCAAGGCCCTCAGGCTGGGCATCAGGACCCTCCGACTGGGCATCTGGAACAGGATCATCTGGCTGGGAAACAGGCAAAGGAGCATGAGAGACAAGCTTGGCAGAGGATAGCAGCTCACCAGAGGCAGATTTGGCAGCGGACATCAGGGCACAAGCGGCAGACCGAATCCTTTTGGCAAGCATAGAGGCAGGTTGAACCCCATCAGCAGGCAATATGGAGGGGAACTAGATCCCATTAGTAGGCAGCATGCCAATAGGCTGGGCAATGGTTAGGGGGATCGGTGAGGACAGTTTGATTAGCCATCAAAGTGTCTATGGAGCCAAACTGGATGGTGGACAGGGAACCAGTAGTACGGATAGCAGGTGACATATAGTTGAGGGTAAGCTGGGCCGCTGGAACACAGGCTGGATGCAGGATGGTGCTGCACTGCACTATCAATAAATATATAAACTTCTTAAATCATCCAACAAATGATCTATTATATAAGTGTATATGCAAGATCTGTGGTTATTTTGCGTCCACTGTTATGTACACGTATTGCTTTTGAATATATCACATGAGGTGAACTGAGGAGCATTTCATTTCTACATAACAGTGGGTGCAAAATAACCACAGATCTTGCATGAACACTTATACAATAGATCATTTGTGGGATGATTTAAGTAGTTTATATATTTATTGATAGTGGAGCACGGCACCACAATGCTATTTAAAAATAACACATCTGTATGGGTATGTGTATGGTGTGAGCAATTCACAATTATTTATACATGATTATTATTTGCACTTAGAATAGCAGCTCACAAGATTTTTCTATTTACTGGATGCAGGGTGGCTTGGAGAAAAAGACGAGGAACCGGCTTATTTGAATGAGGCAGTTTGTCCAAAGGAGGGATGATATTTCTAAGACAGGCTTGAGCAGATGGAATACCGTAGGATGATGCCTGGTTGCTGAGAATCCCAGATATGAAGAGCCAGAAGGCAAGACTGAGGATAAGCGAGGAGTGGACTGGCCCACAGTTGAGGTAATAATAGGCAAGTCTGAAGCAGAAGGCTCAATTATCATGGGCTGGACCAGAATGACAGGTAAGGTGGCAGGCTTGATTGGAACAACTGGCATGGTGGCAGGCTTGACCAGAGCAGGTGGTGTTGTAGCAGGCTTGACTGGAGCAGGTGGAATTGCAGCAGGCTGGACTAGAGTAGCTGGCATTGTGGCAGGCAGGAACAGAGCAGTTAGCATTGTGGCAGATGGGACCAGAGCAGCTGGCATTGTGGCAGGCGGGAACAGAGCAGCTGGCATCTTGGTAGTGATTTGGCGGTTTTCTCTACCCACACTTATTTACCTGGTTCTATACAGATTATAAATGTAATAAGTGATTATAACCTTTTGTCTATACCTGAATTTAGCCAATCCTCAGGTGGCTAATACCAACAATGTTAATAGCAAAGGAAAAACTGTGCAAAAATAAAGATCTAATTTATTTATACAGCAAACAAGCTGTCTACTAATCAAATACAACAAAAATATAATACAGAATGTTACCAATACAAAGACTACAAGAAAGAGATAGTTACAAGAAAAAGACAGAGCAATGGTGATACATTACAGCCATCCTGATGTTCCGAGGTCTGGGCCCTGGAAGGCACATGGCACAAAAGGGGGGTGCCTCTTTTGTTTTTGCTGTTTTATACACTTTCCAAAAGACCATCCCCAGACCAACCCACCCAAGTAAATTCACACCTCAAATGGGTGGGCTTCAGAGCAATGGTCAGTTCAGTTCAGCCTTCCATCCCCCTCAACTCCATTGAGTCTTTTTAAGTGTAATCCCCCCCCCCCCTTCCACAGTCACAACAACCATCATGGAGGTGTGTTGAGGTGATACAACAGATGATAAATATGTTACATAAATTGAGACCCCGAACAGAAGTTCACAATAATATTAAAATTTTTATAGGCCCAAAATAGCCACCACAGTAGGCAGGAACAGAGCAGCTGGCGTCGTGGCAGACTGGACCGGAGCAGCTGGCATCGTGGCAGATGGGAGCCTGCGTGGAGGCAGAAGAGGACAGAGGTAGAATTGTACATGTTGTAAAAAACGTCCTTTTCTTTTTAGGTTTAGACACAGGAGTCCTGCAAGTGTGTCAGGGAATGAGAAGATTGCCACGACGCATGAATCTGCACATGCGTAGGATTCCGTCAAGACATAGAGGCACGCGGGCACTAGGACCCAGGCGCGCCTGTCACCAATGATAGTGCTGGCAGGCACTAGGACCCAGGAGCGCCTGTCAGTGCCGGGCGGGCTATTTAAACCAGCTCTTGCAATGTTCACATTGCCGTATGGTCTTATTCCTGTGTTCCTGTTCCTAGTACCTGAGATTGCCTTTGTTGCCGAACCTGCCTGACCCAGATTATCATGACTCTCTCCTGCCCTAATCCCTGGCTTGTCTGACCATTCTTCTGCTTTCTCCTGTTTACCTGACCTCCTGTTGCAGAACCTGGCCTGTGACCCATTTATCCTTTTGCCTGCTGATCTGTACTGTCTGCCTCTGCTGTTACCAACCTGGCCTGTCTGACTACGTTACACACTACCTCTTCACATCTGGCTCTCACTTGTTACCTACCACTGGCAAATCCACCTCTACCACAGCTGGTTGAACTCGGGGGTCGCGACCTGGTCTCAGGCTGCTTCAAGTCCATCCCCACCATCAGGGGCTCTTATGAAACAGCAGACTGAGGCTTAGATTCCACGCCCTGAGGGATTCCGGCCTGTGTGTCGCTAGAGGCTACTGCCAGTCGGTCCTTAACGAAGTGGCTGCAGGGCTATAACAGATTATGCAGTAGATGGAGTATCAGCAGTACTGGGAGATGGTAGAAAAAGAGGAGCAGTTGCGGAGGAGGATTTCTGAGGGGGACAATGTAGTAATAGAGGGAGTTTTTACTGGATTAAATGCAGGAGATGTGCAGAAAGTGGATACTGACATACAGTTGGAAGCAAAGTATACTGAACTGCAGCAGTGGGTGCTATGGGTAATGGAGAGGGGGGGGTCTCTGAGCAAACTGGTGTCTAGAAGCAGAAGTGAATTGGTGCATGTTAGCTAAAGCTGAGTAGGATATATCTGACCAGGCTTGGAGTACAGGCTGAACAAAACTCAATTTATAATTCCCGTGTCTGACCAAAGAGTGTACTGCATTGATATGATTCAGCAGAGACTCTCGTGAATATACTGAGTAATGTTAAAAAAAAAAAAAAAAAAAAAAGTAGGGCTTGTCATCTTCAAGTAGCCGCACCAGAGATTATATCTGAGGCACACTAAAAGGAGGAGAATAATCATTACCACCTTTAGGGACATAAGGCAAAGTCAGCTCTGTGCAAAACCCGGATTAGGGGCTGAACTTTACCAAACAAACCTCTGCCTTGACCGACAAGAGAATGAGCCAGAAGGATGCATTCGAACAAATGTTCCCTTGTCTGCTCCTTCAATATTTGGTGGCAATATTCCCCGTCCCCTAGTCTGCTCCTTCAATATTTGGCTGTAATATTCCCTGTCCTCTGTTACAAGCAGTGCACAATACAAAACATCCTCTGAGTGCATCTTTCACCAATCAACAAATGCTGAGACCTAATTCCCAGGTGCAGCCGATCTGATTGTTAATGGCTTCAATATTATGTCAGGGATACCACAGGCAACTAGCAAGGATGACCAAATCAGGAAGCAGGCTGAGTAAGGTTAAATGAAGTTTATTAACATAAATATCACTTTTGCAATACCAGCACCAATAAAACATAACAATGTAAAGTGACAAAATAAACGTGAAAGTGCAGCAAACCAAACGATAACCTAACTATATACAAATGGAGGGAGCACACATAAGCAGGGCAAGGTCAGGACTAAGACAGGAAAGAAGAGGAGCAGGGAGAAATGTACTGGGAGAGCTGGATGCAAGGTATAGAGAGCAGGTGATAGGAACAGGTCTCAGAGTCAGGTGCGGGTATAGGAACAATGATCAGGCTCAGGCACAGACCTGGCTTGCAGGAGGAATACTGAAGCACTGAACCTTAGTTATGGGCGGGATTATATATGCCCACATCAGGTTCAGCCTAATTACTGGAACAGCCAAGCTGCTGGGAGAGTCCCCCTGGAACTGCGCCCTTTGACTCTGGGAACCACCGTGACACAAGCAGGTGACCCAGGTTGATGTCCTTAGGCCCTGATTTACTAATGTGCCTAGACACATTTCCGTGGGATAAAGTCTACTTTTCAATAGAGTCCGTCTACTTTTAGACGGCAAAAACATTTACTAAAGAGAGTCTAACAAGTACACTCGAAAGCGAATTTACTAACTAGGCACAATACAGGAATCAATCTAAGAAAGCAGACGTGCTACAAGCACGTCTAATACAATGAAAAATCACTGAAGAAACAAGTTCACATTGAAATTTGCTTTCCCAAATATCTGAACTTCACTTTAAATAATATCTTACATTTTAAAAAATGTTTTCAATGGGTAAAAAATAGTTTTTTTAAGGGAATTCATGACAGCGAAGAACTAGATGCTTTTCCAACGTCTATGCAGGGATAGAAATGCGCATGTGCAGGACACAATTTAGCCGTCTGCTGTGGGCACTTTCTTTTTAGACACTGTTTAATAGTGAATCTCTGTGTGGAGTCCTCTGCAAGAAAGCACTCGATCGCGTCTACTATGTTTTAACAAACAGCACTAATTGTAGCTAGGCATGTCCTTATGTATTCTAATTTGATTTCCTTAGTTCTATTAATTCTGTTTTTGTTTCTTATCCTTTATAATTATTTCTGTAATGGTTTTACATATTTTGAAGGTCAAGATAATATATATTTTGACAGCTGAATCTAAAAATAAAGGTCGGCAATTAAAAAGTAATTTTAAAAAACGGAGTGGGGTCCCCCCTCCCATCCATACCAAGTCCTTCGGGTCTGGTATGGATTTTAAGGGGTAACCCCATGCCAAAATAAAAAAAATGGTGTGGGGTCCCCCCCAAATCCGTACCAGACCCTTATCCGAGCATGCAATCCGGCAGGTCAGGAAAGGGGGGGGGATGAGCGAGCGCACCCCCCCTCCTGAACCACACCAGGCCACATGCCCTCAACATGGGGGGTGCTTTGGGGCAGGGGGGCTCCTCCCAAAGCACGTTGTCCAAATGTTGATGGGGACAAGGGCCTCTTCACAACCCTGGCTGGTGGTTGTGGGGGTCTGCAGGCGTGGGGCTTATCAGAATCTACATGGTACTGCTACTCCATTCACAAAAAAACAAAAAGTGTAGTGTAAAAAAAGACAGGACACAGTCTTTGACAAGTCCTTTAATAAAAGAAAAATCTAAAAGAATGTCCCCCGAAGTACATCCAACATCAATCACGATGTAAGCCACCGGCGACCCGAAAAAAGAAAAAAAGAAAACAAAGGTTCCGTTCCCAAAAAAAAGGTTCCGTTGGGATACCATATACCCCATACTCATTCACATAGGGGGAGCCAGGATCTGGAGGCCCCCTTGTTAAAGGGGGCTTCCAGATTATGATAAGCCCCCTGCCCGCAGACCCCCACAACCACCGTCCAGGGTTGTGGGGAAGAGGCCCTTGTCCCCATCAACATGGGGACAAGGTGCTTTTAGGGGGGAGCCCCCCTGTCCCAAAGCACCCCCCCCCATGTTGAGTGCATGTGGTCTGGTAATTGCATTTAAAAATCAGCACCGACATATACTTTGTATTATGAAAAAAAATTATTAAAAAATGTGTAAACTGAGGCATTATTTTCATACGTAAACCGAAAATTACGTTAACCGAGGCGTTGGTAAACCGAGGTATGCCTGTATTAGTGTTGCAATCCTTTGTATTGGGATACATAGAACCAACATACATCTGCATTGGCAAAATAGCACAACATTTGTGTCACATTTGAGATATCTGGCTAGTTACACTGACCTTGACCAGGGACTTAGGGTTGATTCACACCACAGAAATACAGGCAGGATTAGTGTCACAGCTCAGTGGATAAGTGATTAGCACTGCTGCCTCAAAGCACTAGGGTCGTCTGTTAGAATCCCAACCACGGCAATGAAGTTGCATGTTCTCCCTGGGCGGCTGCCCTAAAATAGATGTGCTTGTCTAAATGATCCCTAGAATGTGAATTAGAATGAGGCCTTGTCTGTTCAAACACCTTCAAAGCTGCACCTTATGTGAATGTCAAAGGATGGGGTGAGATAAGGGCCTGGACTAATGATTGATTTGATAATGCTGGTTTGCACTCCTCCCCCTTTTGGGAAGGGTTTGTCAAGCCAAGCGCTGAGAGAGCGAGAGAGAGAAAAGGATTTTAAACATTTTTTAAATAAAATAATGGCATGGAGTCCCCCCCCCCCCCCCCAATCCATAACAGACCCTTATCCGAGCATGCAGATAGCGCATGCCTTCAAAGATTTATTTCCTTTGTTGAATTGCCTGCTTGGTTCACACTAGATGCGATTTAAAATTGCTCTTTTTGTTGGCAATTTCACCGTGTTTTCTGTAGATTTACCAACAAGTTATTGCGTTTTCAATTGTGCTTTGCATTGCGATTTCTAATATAGTCTATATGTGAAATCGCTGCAAAATGCAGAAAAAGTTAGCCAAGAGCTACTTTTTGAAATTGTGCTGCAGCAAATCGCGTATGTTAAGACATTCACGTTCATTAGATCCGATATCAGGTATAACTTCAATTCCCAAATCGCACCTGAAATCGCGCACCCTGGATGCGACTTGGCATGAGATTTGTATGCCCTACGACTTGCAAATCACATGTCAAATTGCACCCGATGTGACCGGGGGCTAACGCCACAGTCACATCTAATCCGATTTGGAAATCGGGCAACTTACAGTGAAGTCGTACTATTTCAAATTCAGATTGGATGTGAACGGAGCCTATAGTGGACAATAGGGTGCGACTTTTAGGGCCTACAATTTGCAAGTCGCCTGTCATGAAAATCGCATGCCAAACCACACCCGATGGGACTGGAGGCCACCCCAGTCGCATCAAAGCAGATTTTGAAGTGGTGCAACTTACACTGCGGTCACATCATGTGACTTACAGTGAAGTCACATGATTTCAAAGTCGGGGGACATGCTGATTTAAAGTGCATTTTGCAAGACATCTGACACAGATCTATCTGCAAATCGTATGAAAAGTAGTGTATATATTACTTTATAAATCGTTGCGGCTCTGACCAAATTTGAACCACATCAATATGAACGCTCTAATAGCGGTCACATTGAGTGCGACTTGGCATATGATTTGCATGACACGCGACTTGCAAATCATATGCCAAGTCGCACCCTATTGTCCGCTATTAGAGCGGTCACATGGGTGCGTTTCCGACACTGATTTCTAAAGTAGTACATGTACTACTTTTGTGTCAATTTGCATAGATATCTGTGTCCGATGTCTTGCAAATCGCAAGGACAACGGCAACTTCACTGTAAGTCGCACGATTTCTAAATCGGCTTTGATGTGACCAGGGTGTGAGATCTTTTTATGTTTGATTTCCGGAGTGTTTTTCCGATTTTATGGTAAATTCCGCATACTAGCAAATGTGAATTGACATTTTCAGTATTGCATGCGAGATGTGATCATATGACTGCCTTAACTCATGCGATAATCTGGAGTGAATTGTGCCTATAGTGCCAATAAATGTTGCTATGGGGTTCCCCTTCACATCCCTGTTCAATTTTCTGTTGTATGCTGCACAGGTACACTTCACTGTGCATTTTTTTCTGACTCTGATTTGTGGGGCCTGTATACCAAGGGTTAATGCAGGTGAGAAGAGGATTGGTGCTGGATAATCCGGTGCAAACACTTTCTCTGAACAAATGAATGACAGTGGTGGGTGTGGCCTTCATTGGGGGTGGGGCCTTGTTTGGTGTGCTCCAATTCCAACCTATGTTCTATAAAGACCTGCAGTAGGGGGTGATTTTTCGTTGTTACTAGGTCAGGTTATTTTCAGCAAGTCTGTGCTTGTGGTGGTTTGGGGAGGAAGAGATATTGTGCTGAATTGCCCCCAGACCCCACTCAGACTGTGTTTTGATGTGGGTTGTAAATGTTTTGCATTGTTTTCCTTCTAAAGTGTATTATTGTACAATGATTGTGTGTTTATTATCTTTGCATTGTAATCCTAACACATGTCAATTGCTCTGCTCTTCCAACTCTGCATTTGGCTGTAGTTTGCTTATTTAAACTGAAATGCAGTTTTAGGACAAACCTGATGAGAAATGTATGTGTGGGGGATTTGGGGAGGTGGGAAGCGTTTGGTATTTTGGCACTGGTTTATGTATTTTTATATTGATATTTTGATCTGCAGCCTGTTTTGTGGATAGATAATCCTACTAATGGTAGGTGTGTGTTAATTTTATGACCCTGAAAATGTTCCTTGATTCATATTAACCGTTTATTTCCTGCTGTAACCTGTGAAAGCACAGTTCATTAGAAGTGTAATCTTTAGATTGTAAGCTCTTATGAGCAGGACCGTTCTATTTTAGCAATCCTGCTTTTCTTTTCTTTTCCCACCAAGAAGTTGACTATACCTATTTGTTGCTGCTGTCCAAATAAATGTGCAATATGTATTTGATCAATAAATGTTTGGACTATGTATTTTTTGGGGGGTTATTTCATGTTCAATATATTAGCACCCCTAACCGTTATATTTTGCGAGCTATATAATATGCCCAAATCTAGCTTGTTAGAGCGCACATCTGCAAGTATGTCCAAACTAACAAACCAAAAGCCCCCTATTGCACCACAAGACCATATTATGTACCAATGAATAGGTCGTGTTCAATGTGCAGCTAGCTATTCTTTTTCTACAATCCTCTTAACAGTAATAAATTAGGCCCCCAATTTATGTTGACTTTTGGCCTTTACCAGCAAACATATATTCACCAATGCCAAATACACAATAGAACTGAAAACATATATTCACCAATGCCAAATACACAATAGAGCTGCAAACATATATTCGCCAATGCCAAATACACAATAGAACTGCAAACATATATTTGAGAATGTCATATACACAATGGAGCTGCGTGGAAAATTGCACAAATAAACGCCAAGATGGCTGTTGGAGGAGGCGCTTGAGCAGCTGTCATACCGGAAGTACGTCATCACGTTTGCAGAAGGACGTTCGCAGGTACCCGGAATAGGAAGTGGGGAGTGTTGGTGGATGGGAGTGTAGTTAGGAGAATTTAGTGGTAATTTGCAAATCTATTTTTTGGATTTGTGAATTGTGCTTTTGTGGAATTCCAGACCACATCTGGACATGGCGAGATCGCTGTTCTCGACCAAGCTGATCCTCATTTGCAGGGGAAACATTACTAATAATTGTTGTATTTTCAGTTGAAAACATGTCCGATTCCTAGATACATTGAGGTACATAGCAGAGGTTCAAAGTATTCCATAGAAAAAGTTATTGTTCTTCCTAACTATACAGGTGGCACAGACACAAGCATACACCCAGGGCCACTGTTAGATATCACGGGGCCCTGTACAGCATACCTGACAGCCTCCCACCACCAGAGAAAATATCCAAATTATATTTTTGGTAAAAATACACTAAAAACATTATTAATGGACACAATCCCAACCAAATTCCTGTAAAATCTAAATGATAAAACTGTACTGAGTTCATAAATAGAGCTGTGTGTGTAATTGAGGTCTTGGGGCTCATTCACATGGGTGCTGTGGCCTGTAGAGTGTGAATCAGTGGTTTGTTTTTGTGGCTGTCACCGTTTGCAGGCAACCTATGTTACACTATGGAAATGCTGCAGGTCCTAACTTCACAAGCATTTTGGTGCAGGTGTACAGCCCTGTATATGTGAATGTACAGTGAGCATTCAGGGCCACTTCCCCACGCCTGCACACCTGTCAGATTAAAACCTGTGTTCATACAGCTGCTGTGTCCCCAAAGGTGTAACAGGTGGCTCCAGCCACATGAACAACCCACTCATTCATGCTGTACAGGACAGAGGACCTGTGTGAATGTGGCACTTTTTACTTTTTTTTTTTTCCTCAGCTCATTAATTTCAATGGGCTGCCTAATGTGTGGGAACATACAAAAAAACTGCAGGCATATTATTTTACTACCGCATAGTAGTGTGGTGCCATGTGTTTTGGTGGCTGTGAATGCGTCTGTGTTTACTAGACGTGTGGAGGTGAAATTAAGTTTTCATCATGGTGCCTGCACACATCTGCAAAGGGCATTGCATTTCTTTGCTGTGCAGGAAAATGTGCTGTGCACCACAAATATTGTGAACAAGTCCTAAGGGCCATTTCACACTATAGAAACACAGTCTAGATGTGTTCCAGATGCGTTTTTGCATGCACTTTTTTGATGCATGTTTAGTATGTTCCAGTGCATTTTGGATGCGTTTTTGATGTGTTCCAGTGCATTTTTTATGCATTCAGTTTATTTTTTCCCCTTTTTCTTCAATTTAGTTAGGGGCCTGTGCGTTTTAGTGCGTTCCAGGGCATTTTACCACATTCCAGTACAGTTCTATGCATAAACAATGCAGCCTGTTTGACTTTTTTGGCAGCACCTGCAATGCACTGGAACTGCAAGCACTGATGTTAACTATGACATTGACAACCATCTAACCTTCTTTCTGTACGTTTTGGATGCAGAAAAAGCAACTGAAACGCATATAGTGTGAACTGGCCCTAAAGGTTATTATAAGTAAGGGAACGGGACTGACCATGAATTGTGAATTCAATCAGACTAGTGGTGAGATACAATTAGGAATCTTATAATAATGCTAGATCTGAGCTGTAGCTGATAGGAAATGAGACACATTAACTTGAGCAGTAAATAAATAGTTAAATAAAAAGAGTGGGGTGGTGATACATAGATTTGCAGATGGAACAGGTGATGACAAGGGGGGTGGGGGAGGGGGTCAAGTTGTATAAGAAGAGAGGTTTAAGGGCTCGTTCACACATGACTTTATTTCTTGGCAAATGACCCTATAGAGTTTGGGAAGTGTTTTTAACGCTCCTCAAATGCTCCCCATATGCCCTATGCACGGTTTTGAGGCATTTGATAGGCGTTTGCCAAGCGTTAAAACTGCACCACAAATGCCTATAATGAAATTAAATGGTATTAACGCTCCGCAAACGCCTCACAACCGCATCGCAACTGCACCCCAAACACCTGCCAGGCGTTTGAGGAGTGGCACCATAGACTTGAATGGAAGGCTTCAACTCCTCCTGACTGGACATGAGGCGCCAGTTTTGCCACGACGTAACACTAATGCTTCAGTGTGAACAGCACTGTGTGCTGCCATGTGCAGAATTTTCATAGGCATTTGAGAAGTATTAAAAATTCTTCCCAAACGCCTGTCTGACGCCTGCTGACAAAGCTAGTGTGAACGTAGCCTAAGGGAAGAGAAATAAAGCTTCAATGAAATATAAACAGAAGAAAAATTGAAAGTTTCAAACTTGTCAGAAGGGCGCAGGTAAGATTCACTCCCTTTCCACTTTCTAGTTAGTAGCTAAAATCTTAATTGTTTGATCAATATTCCTGGCACTGACAGAACCCTGAAAATTGATCTCCATATTTTGGGTTTTTACAAATGCCAAGGAGCTTACAATCTATGGTAAGAAACTCAGACATATACTAAGCCCAATTAACCTAACAGCATGTCTTTGGACTTGGCAGAAACACACCCATGCAGCGAAAGCATGCAAACTCCAGACAGGTGCGGCCATCACTGGGATTAGAACCCATGACCCAAGTGCTGCAAGTTCTGAGTTCTAACCACTAAGCCACTGTAGGAGACAGAATTTGAGCAGGAATGTAGAATAGTTACATGATTAAAGAGAATGAAGATGTCATGGTTTCACATCAGCTCTTGCAGTTCCAGTGCGTTAAAGGTGCTGCCAAAAAAGTCGAACAGGCTGCATTGTTTATGCATAGCACTGTACTGGAACGCAGTAAAACGCCCTGGAACGCACTAAAACGTACATGTCCCTAGTTAAATTGAAGAAAAAGAGAGGAGAAAAAATGTAACTGGAATACATAAAAAAATGCACTGGAACACGGTAAACATGCATCGAAATAGTGCATGCAAAAACGCATCTGGAACACATTTAGACTGCGTTTCTATAGTGTGAACTGGCCCTTAGGACTTGTTCACACCATTTGTGGTGCAGAAATGCATGCAAGAGCAGATATTTTCCTGCACAGCAAAGAAATGCAATGTCCTTTGCAGATGTGCGTATTTCTGGTATGACAGCCACTCTAGCACCTCCTCCAACAGCTGTCTTGGTGTTTATTTGTGCACCATAGCAATTATCCACGTGACTCCATTGTGTATATGACATTCACGAATATATGTTTGCAGCTCTATTGTGTATTTGGCATTGACCGGTAAAGGCCTAAAGTCAGCATAAATTGGGGGCCTAATTTTTTACTGTTAAGAGGACTGTAGAAAAAGAATAGCTAGCTGTACGTTGAACACAACCTATTCATTGATACATAACATTGTCTTGTGGCGCAATAGGGGGCCTTTGGTTTGTTAGCTTGGACAGACTTGCATATGTGCACTCTAACAAGCTAGATTTGGGCATATTATATAGCTTGCAAAATATAAGTGTTAGGGGTGCTAGTATATTGAACTTGAACATGAAATAACTCCCCCAAAAACACAGGTTACAGCAGGAAACAAACAGTTAATATGAATCAAGCAACATTTTCAGGGCCATAAAATTAACACACTTAGTAGGGTTATCTATCCACAAAACAGGCTCCAGATCAAAATATCAATATAAAAATACATAAAGTACCAAAAAAAACAAATGCCTCCCACCTCCCCAAATCCCCCACACATACATTTCTCATCAAGTTTGTCCTAAAACTGCATTTCAGTCTAAATAAGTAAGCAAACTATAGCCAAGTGCAGATTTGGAAGAGCAGAGCAATTGACATGTGTTATGATTACAATGCAAAGATAATAAACACACAATCACACTTTAGAAGGAAAAAATTGCAAAACATTTACAGCCCACTTCAAAATACAGCCTGAGTGGGGTCTGGGGCAATTCAGCACAATATCTATTCTTTCAAACCACCATAGGCACAGACTTACTGAAAATAACCTGGCCTATTACCAGGCCAAACCACCCACTAGGTACAACATAGGTTGTATTTGGAGCATGCCAAACAAGGCCCCACCCCCAGTGAAGGCCACACCCACCACTGTCATTCATTTGGTCAGAGAAAGTGATTGCACCTGATTAGCCAGCACAAATCCTCTTTTCACCTGCATTAACCCTTGGTTACATGTCCATGTGCATCAATTCTGGTCTACAGGCCCCACAAATCAGAGTCATTAGCATAGCTAGAAAGAAAGCAACAGTAAAACAAGTGTCCCTGTGCAGCATACAACAGAAAATTGAATGGGGATGTGAAGGGGAACCCCATGGCAACATTTATTGGCACTATGGGCACAATTCACTCCAGATTATCGCATGAGTTAAGGCAGTCACATGACCACATCTCGCATGCAATACTGAAAATGTCAATTCACTTTTGCTAGTATGCGGGATTTCCCATAAATCGGCGAAACACTCAGGAAATCAAACATAAAAAGACCTTACACCAAAGACGATTTGGAAATCGATTTGGACTGATTTGGGCCTCACATCAAAGCCGATTTGGAAATCGTGTGACTTACAGTGAAGTTGACGATTTCCTTGTGATTTGCAAGACATTTAACATAGATATCTATGCAAATCGCCAAAAAAGTAGTACATGTACTACTTTAGAAATTGGTGTCAGAAACGCACCCATGTGACCGCTCTAATAGCGGACAATAGGGTGCGACTTGGCATACGATTTGCAAGTTGCATGTCATGCTGCACTCGATCTGACCGCTATTAGAGCGTTCATAATGGTGTGGTTCAAACTTGGTTGGAGCCGCAACGATTTATAAAGTAGTGAATGCACTACTTTTGGTGCGATTTGCAGAGAGATCTGTGTCAGATGTCTTGCAAATTGCACTTGAAATCATGCGACTTCACTGGAAGTCACATGTTTTAAAAGTTGGGCTTGATGTGACTGTGGTGTAAGTCGCACAATTTAAAATTCCGCTTTGATGTGACCAGGGTGGCCCCCAGTTACATCAGGTGCGATTTGGCATGCGATTTGCATGCCAGGTGACTTGCAAATCATAGGCCAAGTCGCAACCTATTGTCCGCTATAGGCTCCGTTCACATCCGATCTAATTTTGAAATCATGTGACTTCACTGTAAATTGCCTGATTTCCAAATCGGATTAGATGTGACTGTGGTGTTCGCTCCCGATCACATCAGGTGCATGCAATTTGCAAGTCATAGGGCATGCAAATTGCATGCCAAGTCGCATCCAGGGTGCGCGATTTCAGGTGCGATTTGGGAATAGAAATCGTACCTGATATCGGATCTAGTGAATGTGAGTGTCTTAACATACGTGATTTGCTGCAGCACAATTTCAAAAGTAGTTCTAGTCTAACTTTTTCTGCATTTTGTAGCGATTTCACATATAGGCTACCATAGAAATTGCAATGCAGAACAGAATTGAAACCGCAATCTCTCTCCACCCCCTCTCTGTCTCTCTCCCCCCAATATCAAATGAATCATTAGTCCAAGCAAAGCAAAGATGCCAGATCTATGTTAGGGCAACTGCCCAGGGAGAACATGCAACATCATTGCTGTGGTTGGGATTCAAACCAACGACCCTAGTGCTGTGAGGCAGCAGTGCTAATCACTGAGCTGTGACACCCATCCAGCCTGCATTTCTGTGGTGTGAATCAACCCTAAGTCCCTGGGTAAGGTCAGTGAAACTAGCCATATATCTCAAATGTGACAAATGTTGTGCTATGTTGCCAGTTGAGATGTATGTTGGTTCTATGTATCCCAATACAAAGGATTGCAACACTAATACAGGTGTACCTTGGTTTGCGAACGCCTCGGTTAACGTAATTTTTGGTTTACTAATGAAATCCATTGAAAATAATGCCTCGGTTTACACATTTTTTAATAATTTTTTTTCACAATACAAAGTGTATGTCACTTTAGTTCACAAGATTAGCTGTCACTTTCCACGGAGTTACAGGAAACTTTATTTCTTTTAAGAAACTAAAAGTAAACATTGTTTCCTTTAGGGAAATAAACTCAAAGAAAACTTTCTCTTTTAGCTGGGGGAAAGTTACAGCTGAATTTCTGAGCTATAGTGAAGAAAAAAAAGCGATAATTACATTTAAAAACCAGCACCATAATAAATTAAAAAATGGCATGGGGTCCCCCCTCCCATCCATACCAATCCCTTCGGGTCTGGTATGGATTTAGAGAGGAAGCCCCATGCCAAAATTAAAAAAAAAAAAATGGCGTGGGGTCCCCCCCAAAATCCATACCAGCCCCTTATCCGAGCATGCAGCCCAGCAGGTCATGTTTCAGGAGGGGGGGGGGGGCACGCTGATCCCCCCCCTTGCCTGACCTGCCAGGCTGCATGCTCGGATAAGGGTCTGGTATGGATTTGGGGGGGGGCCCCACACCATTTGTTTTTTAATTTTGGTGTGGGGCTTCCCATCTAAATCCATACCAGGCCTGAAGGGCTTGGTATGGATGGGAGGGGGGACCCTACTCCATTTTTTTTTTTTTTTTTTTTTTTTTTTTTTTAATTGCCAGTAATTTTTATACATTCAGCTGTCAGTGGGGAATCCTGCTGTCAAGGTCCTACGTTTTTACCAGAGGTTAGGTTACTCCATGTGCTGGCATCCATCTTGGATTTCTGCAGAGCATGGTGGGAATCTTTTATGCCTTCAGGTCTCTGAGGTCCATCCCCCAGAGGGGTGTGGCTGATGACATATAAGCCTGTGTTCCGCACATGCTCTTTGCACTTGTGTCTTGTGTTGCTGTTACTCTGTTCTGACTCTCGTGACTCTCCTGGAATCTGACTCGGCTTGTGACCTGACCATTCTTTGTAAAACATAAGGAATGCTGCGCTACATTCAAATCAAACAAATTGTGAATGTGGGATCCCAAAATAACAAATCAAGAAATGTGACAATGTTATCAATAAAGTCTATACGTGCTCACTGATAATAACATAAATCAAATAAATAGCTCAAAAATATGTGGAAACACAAAAACCATATCTATATATATGTGCATGAACCAAAAATACACATACATATAATGTAATCACACGTGCCTATTGTGAAGTGAAAAAATACCATAATAATGGTACACACAAACTTATATCTCAAAGTCCAAAAATAAATATTGTTGGTGAACAACACAGTAAACGGTGCTTTCAAATTATACTGTTAGTGACCACAGGTGAAAACTCGTGCAGGTTTCTGGGTGTATACAGATCTACGAATCCAACCACCTTCTGGATTAGCCTCTCACTTCATCCCTTCGACCCTTGCGGATCAAAGAGCAGTAGTGGATCCCTCTCACAGATCCTCCAGGCACCAAAACACTCCAAAGACAGTTTTCTCAGAGTATAATATTCCCACTATGGCTCTTCTCCAGGAAAAGTTGTAATATCAATCTCTCAAAATGGGACCAAGGAATCCTCCCATAGTGTAGTATATTTAATTATACCATAGGAACATGTAGCATATTTACAGTTGTGTCCAAAATTATTCAACCCCCAATGCTGTAAAGGGGTTTAGGGACTATAGTGTACATTTGGAATTGTATTCAGAATCAAATCCTACAAGGACGTTGTAACTACCCAAATGCAACTAAAATGACATCAATTGTTTATGTAATACAGTAGTAAATGGTTCTTATGTGGTTTCTTCATTGCCACAATTATTCAACCCCTTAAAGACTACCACTCTGAAGAACAGAGGTTCATACAGGTGCTTTCCATCAGGTATTGAAAACACCTGTGGATGTCACCGAGCAGCAATCAAGCATAATAAGCACCAATTAGGCAGCTTTAAAATGACTGTGATACTCAGCTCCTTCTAGACATTTACTGGTGTGGTTACAAACATGGTGAAGGCAAGAGAATGGTCCAGGAAGACAAGAGAAGAGGTGATTTCTCTTCACAGGAAGGGCAATGGCTATAAGAAGATTGCAAAGATGTTAAACATACCAAGAGACACCTTAGGAAGCATCATTCGCAAATTCAAGGCAAAGGGCACTGTTGAAACGCTACCTGGTCGTGGCAGAAAGAAGATGCTGACTTCGACTGCTGTGCGCTACCTGAAGCGTAGAGTGGAGAGAAGTCCCCGTGTGACTGCTGAGGAACTGAGAAAAGATTTGTCAGATGTGGGTACAGAAGTTTCAGCCCAGACAATAAGACGCACACTGCGTAATGAAGGCCTCCGTGCCAGAACTCCCAGGCGTACCCCCTTGCTGTCTCCAAAGAATAAGAAGAGTCGACTGCAGTATGCCAAAAGCCATGTGGACAAACCACAAAAGTTGTGGGATAGTGTTCTGTGGACTGATGAAACAAAATTAGAACTGTTTGGGCCCATGGATCAACGCTATGTTTGGAGGAGGAAGAACAAGGCCTATGATGAAAAGAACACCTTGCCTACTGTGAAGCATGGTGGAGGGTCAATCATGCTTTGGGGCTGTTTTGCTTCTGCAGGTACAGGGAAGCTTCAGCGTGTGCAAGGTACCATGAATTCTCTTCAGTACCAGGAGATATTGGATGGAAACGTGATGCAGTCCGTCACACACCTGAGGCTTGGGAGACGTTGGACCTTTCAACAGGACAATGATCCCAAGCATACCTCCAAGTCCACTAGAGCATGGTTGCAGAGGAAAGGCTGGAACATTTTGGAGTGGCCATCGCAGTCACCAGACTTAAATCCGATTGAGAACCTCTGGTGGGACTTAAAGAAAGCAGTTGCAGTGCGCAAGCCTAAGAATGTGACTGAACTGGAGGCCTTTGCCCATGAAGAATGGGCGAAGATACCCGTAGATCGCTGCAAGACACTTGTGTCAAGCTATGCTTCACGTTTAAAAGCTGTTATAACTGTAAAAGGATGCTGTACTAAGTACTAAGATTGAATGTCACTTGGGGGTTGAATAAAACTGATAATGCTGTGAGCACAGAAAAGACATTTGTGGTTATTTCATTATAACTGTTATGTTATATTTGTCTGACCTACAAGTGCCTCTTTAATGTAAATGTAAGCAAGATGACTGAATGATCAAAAGCAATGTCAAACTGGCCAAAACACTCAATTTCAGTGGGGGTTGAATAATTTTGGACACAACTGTACATAGAAACTTACGTAGCAGCCAGTCCAAGCAAAAACCTCATGCTTTCGGATGAGGATAGATCTGTTGGGTGTACAGCTGGATGCACAGGTGTACCAAGATGGCCGCCACGCCGGAAATACGTCACCGCGTTAAGCCGACGCGTTGCGTCACAGTGTCATGTGACTTCATCAGGGCTGTCAATCACAGTGACGGTCACTCTTTAAATACCCAGCTTGTTAGAAAGAACCACCCACATAGGAGGGGTTTTCTTCAGCCTAATCCCATCAATACTTCCTGCGGCCATTACACTGAAGACCACTGGGGACTCTTATGTAAAAAATACATGCTAATGACTACAGCAGGCGCATCTATACAGGGATCGTCCGAGGACTGTATAATGATGCACCAACTACAATTAATATACCTAATCTTTAAAAACAACAAAACGCCCTTATATCAAATTCCCATTTTAATTAAATTTAATTAAAAAGCGAAAAAATGTGTATTATTTATTAAATATAAAAGTTAAAATATAAAATTAAAATACAATTAAAATAAATAAAATGGACCATCTCTCACATAATTATACATGCTATTATCAATCCTAGTTATGGTAAATATCAGCGTATGATCTCTAATTATATATACCAAACCTACAACCAATTATTTTATATAATTAACTGGAAATATATATATACCTGTGCACATAAGGACGCACACATATATACACAATCCAAACCTCAATCTAATCAAAATTATTGTATATTGGCTTTAAAAATAATAAAATAATCTAAAAATTATTATTTATTAATGGAAATTATTTTATTAAAAATTATTTTATTTAAAATATTTATAATATCCCATCCCTTCACCAGCTCACAAAGGACCTACTTCGAAAAAAACTCACACACACATATTCTATCCGAAAGCATGAGTTTACATATCAATGCATAAAATTATTACATAGTAAGATAATATATATGTATATATATATGTATATCCATAGCACCATCTCAATTAACCTCAAATCAGAAATAAAACAATTTAAATCAAACTCAATGTTCAAACCATTGGGGAAATACGTGTGCATATTATAAATCCACTTTGACTCTATTTGGCTCAAAGTACGCACCTTATGGCTGCCTCGCCAATGTCTCTTATATTTAGTGATACCCCAAAATTTTAATTCACTAGGGTCTTTATTATGAAATTTGGCGAAATGCTTTGAAACACTGTGCTTCGGGAACCCCTTCTTTATGTTTTGCACATGTTCCCGGAGCCTGACCCAAAGAGGTCGTTTAGTTCTCCCTATATATTGCATTCCGCAACTGCATTGCAGCGCGTACACAACTCCCTCTGTCCTACAAGTAATAAATTCTTCGATCTTAAATTCTTTCTTACTTACAGATGAAGTAAAACTCATCAGTTTCTTATTCCTTCCTTTTGTTGATTTGCACGCATAACATGCCCTGCATGGAAAGAACCCATTTATATCCAAAAAAAAGTGACACTTTTTAGTGGGTGGATCAAGAACATTTTTGACAATTTTATCTCTTAATGATGGGGCTTTTCTATATCTGAAAGTGGGGAATTCTGATATTATCTCTTTAAGGGCAGGATCAGCTTTCAATAGTGGCCAGTATCTTCTAAAAATAGTCTCCACTTTCTTGTAATGGACATTGAAATCTAGGCACATCACAAGTTGGTCTTTCTGTTCCTCATTTTTCTCACGATCTACCAAAAGTAAATCTTTTTGTATTCCCAACTTCCTGGATCGTTTTACTAATTAAATTTTGCTGATAACCTTTGGCTTCAAACCTCTGGCCTATATTTTTTGCTTGGCTAAAAAAATCTTCCTGCATAGTGCAATTCCTTCTGAGTCTAATCATTTGACCTTTTGGTATGTTCAATAGCCACGGTGGGAAGTGGCAGCTGTCTTGAGGAATATACCCATTCCTGTCGACACTCTTAAAGAATGTCTTTGTGATAATTTTATCTTGTATGATATTAATATCTAAATCTAGGAAACTAATCTGCTCACGACTATGTTCCCAAGTAAGAACAATGTTTTTACTATTCCTATTCAGATTTTCACAGAAATATAATAAATCCTCTTCTCTTCCTTTCCATAATACTATAATATCATCTATATATCTTTTAAACAGTATTAATTCTTTCGGGGGCCTCAAATATACTGCCTTCTCTTCCCAGTATGCCATGAACATGTTTGCCACACTGGGAGCAAAACGAGCTCCCATGGCTACACCCTTGATTTGATTATAAAAAACATTCTTATGCCAAAAATAATTATGTTTTAAGCAAAATTCTAAACAATCCAAAATATATTTTCTCTGCCCTCTTTTCAGATTCCCATATTCTCTTAAGCCCCATTCAGTAGCTTCCACACCTTCTGTGTGGCCAATAATTGTGTATAACGATGAGACGTCAGCTGTTGCCAAAATTACATCATTACCATCTACTTTATCCAACATTTGTATTAGGTGCTTGGTGTCTCTCAGATAAGACCTAGTTTCTCTCACCAATGGTTGGAGAAACATATCCACGTATTGCCCCAATCGTGCCACTAGAGATCCAATCCCATTAACTATAGGACGTCCCGGAGGATGAGTATTGTTTTTATGAATTTTCGGGATGGTATAGATAATGGGAATTCTGCACATTTCAGGAACAAGATATCTAGCTTCTTTTTTATTCAGATACTCTTTCTCACATCCTCTTTTAATCAACTTTTCTAGATCCTTCTTATATTTGACTGTAGGGTCCTTTTTAATCATCTCATAGGTACTATCATCACTTAATTGAGTACCTAGTTCTTCTAAATAGTATTCTTTTGACATGACCACTATTCCCCCTCCCTTATCGGCCGGCCTGACCACTATGTCATTTCTTTGTGTTAGCATCTTAATTCCTTTTTGCATATCTATATTAGGCCGAAACCTTGGGAGTTTAAGGGATTCCAAATCTTGACTCGCCATTTTTTTAAAAGATTCGATTTGGCAATTATTACTAATCTGAGGGTTAAATAAAGATTTATTCCTTAATCGGGTATATTGAATGTTGCTGGCTGGTGCATTATTAATCATATTTCTGGTACTAGATAAACCCATAAAATACTTTTTAATGTTAATCTTTCTAATAAATTTCTGTAGGTCTATAAAAATATCAAATTTATTTGCTGGTTTGGGTGGGGCAAACTTCAATCCTTTGTCCAACACAAAGATTTCTTCCTTAGTGAGTGTAGTACCGCTGATATTAAAAATACCCTCTCCTACTACTCTCTTTTTCGCTTGGACCTTCCGTCCTGCTCTGCACCCTCTTGTCTTCCGGGACTTCTGTTGGCACATCCTTCTCTCCGGGGACTTCTTTCCCCACCCTCCTTCCCTAAAAAGTCCTCTGCTGGTAATCGTAATCTAATGGTTCATACCTATTAAATAACGGGATAGGACTCCTCCCTTCATAACGCGGTCCTTGCCATCCCAGCTGTTCATGTCTGGGACTTCTGGGGTAAAAAGGCCTATTATCCTGTCTCGGACTTCTAGGATAAAAAGGTCTAAATTCCTGCCTAGGGAAATATGGAGGTCCATAAGGCTGCTGATAATATTGATTAGGTTTGGGATAATAAGGTCTATAAGGTGGACGATAGGATTTACCATATCCATTGTTTTTCCCTGGTGGTTTATTATGAAAAGAACCGCCATTCTTTGGTCTCCATCCATTATGTGGTGTATGGTATCCCTTATCTCCTTTGGGATAGTTCATTTGGGAATTCCCTTTACCTTGACTTCTAGATTCTTTTGGGTATTCATTCGTATGTCCCTTAATAGTTTCTAAACGTACTTCTTTAACGGGAGTAGTATTAGCTGAACTACATTCTGATTCTGCACCTGAAGATTGCCATTTAAAAACTTGATCCTTACTAAAATCATTTATATCCCTTAGAAGTGAAAAATAAAAAAATGAAAAAATATCAAAGTCAACCTTCTCTAGATCTTTATTTAATCTTTTGGCGAGATTAACCATTTCTGGAGATTCCTTGTATGGTTCCATCTTTTCTTTAATCTCTAAAATTTGTGTTTCTAAAATCCTCAATTTTCTCTGTTTGTGTTTCAATATAAATCTCATTAATTCTAGACCCCTCTCATGAAAGAAATCAAACCATTCATTTTTAGATTCCTGGTCTATTAGTCCATCACTGATGGGCACATCCCATCTTAATCTTCTTGGGACTAATCTCTCCTTAAGGTATTTTTCATGGGTAATCATGTTCCACCATAATTTAACCTTTTTCTCCATCACATGACCCAATCTTCTGTATAGGGTGTTTAAATCACCTGTGGGTTCATGAGGAGTTTTACTGAAAACTCCTATGGGTTTATCTAGTACCAGAAATATGATTAATAATGCACCAGCCAGCAACATTCAATATACCCGATTAAGGAATAAATCTTTATTTAACCCTCAGATTAGTAATAATTGCCAAATCGAATCTTTTAAAAAAATGGCGAGTCAAGATTTGGAATCCCTTAAACTCCCAAGGTTTCGGCCTAATATAGATATGCAAAAAGGAATTAAGATGCTAACACAAAGAAATGACATAGTGGTCAGGCCGGCCGATAAGGGAGGGGGAATAGTGGTCATGTCAAAAGAATACTATTTAGAAGAACTAGGTACTCAATTAAGTGATGATAGTACCTATGAGATGATTAAAAAGGACCCTACAGTCAAATATAAGAAGGATCTAGAAAAGTTGATTAAAAGAGGATGTGAGAAAGAGTATCTGAATAAAAAAGAAGCTAGATATCTTGTTCCTGAAATGTGCAGAATTCCCATTATCTATACCATCCCGAAAATTCATAAAAACAATACTCATCCTCCGGGACGTCCTATAGTTAATGGGATTGGATCTCTAGTGGCACGATTGGGGCAATACGTGGATATGTTTCTCCAACCATTGGTGAGAGAAACTAGGTCTTATCTGAGAGACACCAAGCACCTAATACAAATGTTGGATAAAGTAGATGGTAATGATGTAATTTTGGCAACAGCTGACGTCTCATCGTTATACACAATTATTGGCCACACAGAAGGTGTGGAAGCTACTGAATGGGGCTTAAGAGAATATGGGAATCTGAAAAGAGGGCAGAGAAAATATATTTTGGATTGTTTAGAATTTTGCTTAAAACATAATTATTTTTGGCATAAGAATGTTTTTTATAATCAAATCAAGGGTGTAGCCATGGGAGCTCGTTTTGCTCCCAGTGTGGCAAACATGTTCATGGCATACTGGGAAGAGAAGGCAGTATATTTGAGGCCCCCGAAAGAATTAATACTGTTTAAAAGATATATAGATGATATTATAGTATTATGGAAAGGAAGAGAAGAGGATTTATTATATTTCTGTGAAAATCTGAATAGGAATAGTAAAAACATTGTTCTTACTTGGGAACATAGTCGTGAGCAGATTAGTTTCCTAGATTTAGATATTAATATCATACAAGATAAAATTATCACAAAGACATTCTTTAAGAGTGTCGACAGGAATGGGTATATTCCTCAAGACAGCTGCCACTTCCCACCGTGGCTATTGAACATACCAAAAGGTCAAATGATTAGACTCAGAAGGAATTGCACTATGCAGGAAGATTTTTTTAGCCAAGCAAAAAATATAGGCCAGAGGTTTGAAGCCAAAGGTTATCAGCAAAATTTAATTAGTAAAACGATCCAGGAAGTTGGGAATACAAAAAGATTTACTTTTGGTAGATCGTGAGAAAAATGAGGAACAGAAAGACCAACTTGTGATGTGCCTAGATTTCAATGTCCATTACAAGAAAGTGGAGACTATTTTTAGAAGATACTGGCCACTATTGAAAGCTGATCCTGCCCTTAAAGAGATAATATCAGAATTCCCCACTTTCAGATATAGAAAAGCCCCATCATTAAGAGATAAAATTGTCAAAAATGTTCTTGATCCACCCACTAAAAAGTGTCACTTTTTTTTGGATATAAATGGGTTCTTTCCATGCAGGGCATGTTATGCGTGCAAATCAACAAAAGGAAGGAATAAGAAACTGATGAGTTTTACTTCATCTGTAAGTAAGAAAGAATTTAAGATCGAAGAATTTATTACTTGTAGGACAGAGGGAGTTGTGTACGCGCTGCAATGCAGTTGCGGAATGCAATATATAGGGAGAACTAAACGACCTCTTTGGGTCAGGCTCCGGGAACATGTGCAAAACATAAAGAAGGGGTTCCCGAAGCACAGTGTTTCAAAGCATTTCGCCAAATTTCATAATAAAGACCCTAGTGAATTAAAATTTTGGGGTATCACTAAATATAAGAGACATTGGCGAGGCAGCCATAAGGTGCGTACTTTGAGCCAAATAGAGTCAAAGTGGATTTATAATATGCACACGTATTTCCCCAATGGTTTGAACATTGAGTTTGATTTAAATTGTTTTATTTCTGATTTTTGAGGTTAATTGAGATGGTGCTATGGATATACATATATATATACATATATATTATCTTACTATGTAATAATTTTATGCATTGATATGTAAACTCATGCTTTCGGATAGAATATGTGTGTGTGAGTTTTTTTCGGAGTAGGTCCTTTGTGAGCTGGTGAAGGGATGGGATATTATAAATATTTTAAATAAAATAATTTTTAATAAAATAATAATTTCCATTAATAAATAATAATTTTTAGATTATTTTATTATTTTTAAAGCTAATATACAATAATTTTGATTAGATTGAGGTTTGGATTGTGTATATATGTGTGCGTCCTTATGTGCACAGGTATATATATATTTCCAGTTAATTATATAAAATAATTGGTTGTAGGTTTGGTATATATAATTAGAGATCATACGCTGATATTTACCATAACTAGGATTGATAATAGCATGTATAATTATGTGAGAGATGGTCCATTTTATTTATTTTAATTGTATTTTAATTTTATATTTTAACTTTTATATTTAATAAATACACATTTTTTCGCTTTTTAATTAAATTTAATTAAAATGGGAATTTGATATAAGGGCGTTTTGTTGTTTTTAAAGATTAGGTATATTAATTGTAGTTGGTGCATCATTATACAGTCCTCGGACGATCCCTGTATAGATGCGCCTGCTGTAGTCATTAGCATGTATTTTTTACATAAGAGTCCCCAGTGGTCTTCAGTGTAATGGCCGCAGGAAGTATTGATGGGATTAGGCTGAAGAAAACCCCTCCTATGTGGGTGGTTCTTTCTAACAAGCTGGGTATTTAAAGAGTGACCGTCACTGTGATTGACAGCCCTGATGAAGTCACATGACACTGTGACGCAACGCGTCGGCTTAACGCGGTGACGTATCTCCGGCGTGGCGGCCATCTTGGTACACCTGTGCATCCAGCTGTACACCCAACAGATCTATCCTCATCCGAAAGCATGAGGTTTTTGCTTGGACTGGCTGCTACGTAAGTTTCTATGTAAATATGCTACATGTTCCTATGGTATAATTAAATATACTACACTATGGGAGGATTCCTTGGTCCCATTTTGAGAGATTGATATTACAACTTTTCCTGGAGAAGAGCCATAGTGGGAATATTATACTCTGAGAAAACTGTCTTTGGAGTGTTTTGGTGCCTGGAGGATCTGTGAGAGGGATCCACTACTGCTCTTTGATCCGCAAGGGTCGAAGGGATGAAGTGAGAGGCTAATCCAGAAGGTGGTTGGATTCGTAGATCTGTATACACCCAGAAACCTGCACGAGTTTTCACCTGTGGTCACTAACAGTATAATTTGAAAGCACCGTTTACTGTGTTGTTCACCAACAATATTTATTTTTGGACTTTGAGATATAAGTTTGTGTGTACCATTATTATGGTATTTTTTCACTTCACAATAGGCACGTGTGATTACATTATATGTGTATTTTTGGTTCATGCACATATATATAGATATGGTTTTTGTGTTTCCACATATTTTTGAGCTATTTATTTGATTTATGTTATTATCAGTGAGCACGTATAGACTTTATTGATAACATTGTCACATTTCTTGATTTGTTATTTTGGGATCCCACATTCACAATTTGTTTGATTTGAATGTAGCGCAGTATTCCTTATGTTTTATATTTACTTAATCACTGGTATATGATTTAATGCTAGCAGCTTCCTTTGGGATTTACACACACATTTATTTGATTTAATATATATTTTTTAGTTTTTTGAATATACACTTGGAGCGCAGAAGGGTCACACCATCACTGTGACCATTCTTTGTGTTCTCCTTTGATCTGACCCTCTGTTGCTGAACCCGGCTCGTGACCTGTAATTCTCGTCTGCTGTCCTGTACCGTTTTGTCTCATTGTTGTTGACCCGGCCTGCCCGACTACTCTATTGTCTTTACCACTAGCTACACGCCATTGGCGGTGGCCATTACCGCAGCTGGGGTGCCTCGGGGGCCGCGACCTGGTTCCTGGCTGCGTCAAGTCCATCCCCACCATCAGGGGCCCTGGTGAAGGGCAGCCTGGGACTTAGACTCCGCGCCCTGAGGGACTTCGGTCTGTGGGTGGTGGTTGTCGTCAGCCTGTGCGTTACATTATTATTAGACCTGCCTGTCCGTTTCCCAGCTCCTGCCCTGACATTACACAAGTGCCATGAATCCTGACGGTGCAGGTATGCCTTCGCTCCCAACGTTAGTCGCCAGACTCGATCAACAGGATCACCTGTTGGATCAGTTCGCTCAGGCGTTGCAAACTCTGCTTGCACGCACTGAGCACCTTGCTCCTGGTGCTATTAGGCCGGTAGTCACTCCGGTGGTCGCTCCCGCTGCGACTCCACTTGTTGCGCCCACCACCTCGGCTGCTGCGTCATCGGCGGCACCCAGAGGTATGACTGGTTCTGCCCCTCTTCCACAGCGCTTTGGGGGTGAGCCGAGTCAGTGTCGCGTGTTCCTCAACCAGGTGGGCATTTATTTTGAGCTAATAACCTACGCCTTTCCGTCTGAGAGGTCAAAGGTAGGGTTCCTAATATCGCTGCTCTCAGACAAGGTCTTGGCCTGGGCAAATCCCTTATGGGAGAGGAACGACCCAGTGATTCAAAATTTTTCCGGTTTTGTCGATGCCTTCCGCAGTGTATTCGACGTACCGGCTCGTTCCGCCTCAGCGGCCAAGCTGCTCATGACCATGCATCAGGGTTCACGGACCGTGGCCAAGTACGCTATTGAGTTTCGTACCCTGGCGGCAGAGGTGGATTGGAACAATGAGGCTCTGGTGGCTGCGTTTCCCATGGTCTTTCTGACACATTGAAGGACGAGATTGCAGCTAAGGAACTGCCTGCGGAGTTAGAGGAGCTCATCTCTTACCTGATCCTGATTGACACCAGGCTCAGGGAGAGGCCTTCACTCAAAGAACGCCTGTGGAGGCCTTCCAATCGACTGGCACCTGCATTTTCTGTCCCACCTATTCCTCCCTCTCCTCCCACGCCTCCTGGGGATAGCTTGTCTGGAGGTGAGCCCATGCAGCTGGGGTTTGCTCGCCTTTCCGAGGGAGAGCGGGTCGCTCGGCGTCGGGAGGGTCGCTGCCTGTACTGTGGCCTCGATGGGCACTTTCGTCGGTCTTGTCCGGTCCGTCCGGGAAACGCTCGCACCTGAGATCCTGTCGGGGACAGATCTTGGGTGGAGTTTCGTCGTCCCCGGCATGCTGCAAGGATAAACCACTGATCACCGTTGTCCTCTCTTGGAAGGAGGGCTCGGTGACGGCCCAGGCGTTGGTAGATTCTGGGGCCGGTGGGTTGTTCTTGGACAGCTCGTTTGCTGCGCAGCACTCCATTCCCCTGCAGGCTCGTGCTACCTCATTGGTTCTTGAAGCAATAGATGGCAGGCCCCTGCAACCGCTGCAGGTTACCCACGAGACTCTGCCAATTGAGGTAGCTATTGGGGCTGTTCACAGGGAGTTGGCCTGTTTTCAGGTGATTTCTTCCCCACACTATTCGGTGGTTTTGGGGTATCCTTTGCTCCAGAGGCACAATCCAACCTTCAATTGGCGAACAGCCGAGATCCTCTCATGGTCTCACAGTGTGGGGCCGGCTGCATCCGGGGGCCGGTTAAGGTGTTGTGTGCCTCCTCGAACTCTGCGTTGCCCACCAACTATGGGGAGTACCTGGACGTCTTTGATAAGGTACGCGCTGGTGCCTTACCTCCGCATCGTCCTATCAACCCGGTGCCACTCCTCCGCGTGGCAGGGTGTATCCTCTCTCGGTTGCGGAGAATAAGGCCATGGAGGAGTACGTTATGGATGCGCTTTCTCGGGGGCACATTCGTAAGTCTACCTCTCCAGTAGGAGCAGGTTTTTTTTTTGTAAAGAAGGGTGGGGAATTGAGGCCTCGCATCGATTATAGGGGTCTCAATCGGATCACCATCAAGAATGCCTACCCAATTCCTTTGATTTCTGAGTTGTTCGACCGCCTTAAAGGAGCAACAGTCTTTACCAAACTCGACCTCAGGGCGGCGTACAACCTCGTACGGATCAAACGGGGGGATGAGTGGAAGACCGCGTTTAACACCAGAACCGGGCACTATGAATACCTGGTGATGCCCTTCGGGTTGTGTAACGCGCCTGCGGTTTTTCAGGACTTCATAAATGATGTCCTTCGTGACTTGTTGCAGCAGTGCGTGGTGGTTTACCTGGATGACATCCTGGTTTACTCTACCTCCATGGAGTCCCATATCCAGGATGTCAAGCGGGTGCTGCAACGATTATGGGAGAACGAACTCTTTTGTAAGCTCAAGAAGTGCGAGTTCCATCGATCCCAAGTTGCCTTTTTGAGCTACATCATCTCCGCGGAGGGATTCTCCATGGACCCTCAGAAGGTTGCGGTGGTTCTGCAGTGGCCTCGTCCCAATGGTCTTCGGCCCATTCAGCGCTTTCTGGATTTTGCCAACTACTATCGGAAGTTCATCAGGAACTTCTCCACGTTGGCGAAACCCCTCTCTGATTTAACCAAGAAGGGGAGTAACCCTCACGAGTGGCCACCCGAGGCCATCTCAGCCTTCGAGGCCCTGAAGTCCACCTTCGTTTCGGCCCCGATTCTGTCTCATCCCAATCCTGGGTTGCCTTTTGTCCTCAAGGTTGATGCATCTGAGACGGGAGTGGGAGCCCTCTTGTCTCAGCGTCGGTCACCCGAGGGACCCCTGCTTCCTTGTGGGTTCTACACCAAGAAGCTTTCCTCCACAGAGTGCAACTACCAGATTGGAGACAGGGAGTTGTTGGCCATTATTCTGGCTCTCAAGGAATGGAGGCATCTGTTTGAGGGTTCTGTGGTTCCGGTCCCAGTTCTCACTGACCACAAGAACCTCACATATCTCTCGGAGGCTAAGAGGTTGACGCCTCGTCAGGCCAGATGGGCCTTGTTCTTGTCACGCTTCAACTATGTGGTGTCCTATTTGCCTGGTTCCAAGAATGTCAGGGCTGATGCGTTATCACGGCAATACTCGGAGTTGTCCAGGGAGGACTCTGAGCCAACCTCGGTTATACCTCCGGATCGGATCCTGGCTGCCATTCGCACCAGTCTGACTTCTCCTCTTGGGGAGCAGATCTTGGCGGCTCAAACTGACGCTCCTCCCGAGAGACTGGAGGGTTGATGCTTCGTACCTGAGGAATTGCGCACCCGCCTGCTGCGTACATACCATAACTCCAAAACGGCCGGGCATCCGGGGAGGAACCAGTTGTTCTGGGTCGTCTCTCGCTTATTCTGGTGGCCAACTTTCCGTGCCGACATTGCTTCGTATGTAGCGGCATGTTCGATCTGCACCCAGAATAAATCTCCACGGCATCTCCCATTGGGTCTCCTGCAACCCATTCCCAATGGGAAGCGTCCTTGGTCACACCTGGGTATGGACTTTATTGTAGAGCTCCCGGTGTCTCCGGGTCATACAGTCATTCTCATGGTAGTCGATCGTTTTTCCAAAATGTGCCGTTGCATTCCACTCAAGAAATTAGCAACAGCGCAAGAACTAGCCACAGTCTTTTCCAGGGAGATTTTTCGCCTGCATGGGTAGCCCAAGGTGATTGTCTCGGATCGCGGGAGTCAGTTCGTGTCCAGATTCTGGCGCGCCTTCTGATCCCAGTTGGGTATTAGGCTCTCCTTTTCTTCAGCCTACCACCTGCAGTCTAATGGGGCTGCGGAGCGTTCCAATCAGGCCCTAGAGCAATTCTTTCGTTGTTACATCTCGGACCATCAGGACGATTGGGCTGATCTCCTGCCTTGGGCAGAGTTTGCCAGGAACTCGGCGGTCAACTCCTCCTCCGGGATGTCTCCCTTCATGGCCAACTATGGGTTCCAACCCGTAGTATTACCTGAGAGGTTCTCACCTCAGGACATTCCGGCTGTGGAGAACCATCTTGCTGCTCTGTGTTCTTCATGGGGGCAGATCCAGAGGGCCTTGAGGGACTCAGCTCAACGCCAGAAGTTCCAGGCTGATCGCAGACGGCTGCCTGCCCCTTCATATCAGGTCGGCGATCGGGTGTGGTTGTCTACTCGCAACCTCAATCTTCGGGTGCCCACACCCAAACTAGCCCCCCGTTTTGTTGGTCCTTTTCGCATTCTCCGCAAGGTGAATCCGGTGGCCTATGCCCTAGCCCTTGCTCCTGGGATGCGGATCTCCAATACCTTCCATGTATCCCTGTTGAAACCTCTGGCCTGCAATCGCTTCACTACCTCTCTGCCTCGGCCCCTTCCCATCCGAGTTGACTGTCATGAGGAGTATGAGGTATGCCGGATCCTGGACTCTCGATTGGTGCATGGTTGGTTGCAGTTCCTGGTCCATTGGCGTGGTTATGGTCCCGAGGAACGTTCCTGGGTTCCTTCCGCGGATGTCCATGCTCCTGCCCTCCTCTGCACTTTTCATACCCGCTTTCCTCAGAAACCTTTTGTTGAGCCGCGGAGGGGGAGGGGCCCTTGAGGAGGAGGTACTGTCAAGGTCCTACCTTTTTACCAGAGGTTAGGTTACTCCATGTGCTGGCATCCATCTTGGATTTCTGCAGAGCATGGTGGGAATCTTTTATGCCGTCAGGTCTCTGAGGTCCATCCCCCAGAGGGGTGTGGCTGATGACATAAGCTTGTGTTCTGCACATGCTCTTTGCACTTGTGTCTTGTGTCCTTGTGTTGCTTTTACTCTGTTCTGACTCTCGTGACTCTCCTGGAATCTGACTCGGCTTGTGACCTGACCATTCTTTGTGTTCTCCTTTGATCTGACTCTCTGTTGCTGAACCCGGCTCGTGACCTGTAATTCTCGTCTGCTGTCCTGTACCGTTTTGTCTCATTGTTGTTGACCCGGCCTGCCCGACTACTCTATTGTCTTTACCACTAGCTACACGCCATTGGCGGCGGCCATTACCGCAGCTGGGGTGCCTCGGGGGCCGCGACCTGGTTCCTGGCTGCGTCAAGTCCATCCCCACCATCAGGGGCCCTGGTGAAGGGCAGCCTGGGACTTAGACTCCGCGCCCTGAGGGACTTCGGTCTGTGGGTGGTGGTTGTCGTCAGCCTGTGCGTTACATTGTTATTAGGCCTGCCTGTCCGTTTCCCAGCTCCTGCCCTGACACCTGCTGACAGCTGAAACATTAACACATGGTTGTCCCTACTAAAATACTGCATGAGTTATTTTACCAAGTCATGCGGCCTTTTAGTAGTGAAAACCAATGCAGCATTCATGTTTCAGCTGTCAGCAGAGTTCCCCACTGACAGCTGAATGTGAAAGAATTGCCGGCAATTAAAAAAATTATTTAAAAAACGGTGTGGGGTCCCCCCTCCCATCCATACCAAGCCCTTCGGGTCTGGTATGGATTTAGAGGGGGAACTTCCATGCCAAAATTTAAAAAAAAAATGGCGTGGGGTCCCACCCAAAATCCATACCAGACCCTTATCAGAGCATGCAGCCCGGCAGGTCAGGAAAGGGGGAGAGAGCAAGCACCCCTCCTCCTCCTGAACCATACCAGGCCACATGCCCCCAAAGCACCTTGTCACCCTGTTGATGGGGACAAGGGCCTCTTCCACACAACCCTAGCTGGGGGTTGTGGGGATCTGTGGGCTGGGGGCTTATCGGAATTTGGAAGCCCCCTTTAACAAGGGGGCCCCCAGATCCCGTCCCCCCATGTGCATGAGTATGAGGTACATGGTACCACTACTCATTCACAAAAAAACAAACAGTTTAGTGTACAAAAAGACACGACACGGTCTTTGACAAGTCCTTTATTAAAAGAAAATTCTAAAAGAATGTCCCCCGAAGTAGATCCAATGTCAATCACGATGTGTGCCACCCGAAAAAAGAAAAAAAAGGTTCCGTTCTCTACTATGGCTGCCAGCCCTCTGCTCTGAGCTGGGTTGACAGTTCTTAAATATGTAAGGAGCAGAGCCACCCGGGGACATCATCCGAGTGACCCTTGCCCCATGTGACATCATTGATGGGTGGGGTCACATGGTCAATATATATTATCTAGATCTTCGAAATATGTAAAACCATTACAGAAATAATTATAAAGGATAAGAAACAAAAACAGAATTAATAGAACTAAGGAAATCAAATTAGAATACATAAAGATATGCCTAGCTACAAATAGTGCTGTTTGTTAAACACAGTAGACGCGATCGATTGCCGACTTGCAGAGGACTCCACACAGAGATTTACTATTAAACAGCGTCTAAAAAGAAAGCGCCCACGGAAGACGGCTAAATTGTGTCCTGCATATGCTCATTTTTATCCCTGCATAAACATTGGAAAAGCGTCTAGTTCTTGACTGTCATGTAAAAAACTATTTTTTACCCATTGAAAAAAAATTTTGAAATGTAATAATATATTGTTTAAAGTGAAGTTCAGATATTTGGGAAAGCAAATTTCAATGTGAACATGTTTCTGCAGTGATTTTTCATTTTGTTAGACGTGCTTCTAGGACTTCTGCTTTTTTAGACCGATTCCTGTATTGTGCCTAGTTAGTAAATTCGCTTTCGAGTCTACTTGTTAGACTCTTTCTTTAGTAAATGGTCTTTGCCATCTAAAAGTGGACATTATCCCACAGAAATGTGTCTATGCACATTAGTAAATCAGGGCCCGTACGTCTAAAAGTAAAAGCAGGAATTTTTGGTATAAAGGTATTGACATTGGGATCAATTGTGAGAAGATGCCAGTATTTCTGTACATTTTTTTTTTAAACTGAATATGTTCGTTAGAAAATGTTGTTATAATCCATATGAGATTTTTATCAAACCTGCTTTTTTCAAAATAAAGTAATTCCTGCCTGGTTTTACTGTGTGCCCGTCCAAATGATTTTTTTTAAGGCAAGTGGAAGATTACCCTCTAGATAAAAGATGTTTGCTTTAATTTGTCTGCAACCATTTTAAAAGAATCATCATAACAATTGCGCCTAAGGCACAAATATTGACTGTAGGGGATAGAATTTACAAGTGAACTTGGATGGAAACTGCCTGCAGTGGGTTTGCTATAAAGGCTACTGCCTATTACTCCATCGATATTTTTGTGAATTTGTACATCTAAAAATATGACTTTGGCATCAAAGGTCATAGTAAATTTAAGATTTAAATTGTTCATGTGGAGGGGCGTGATCTCGGCATGGCTGTGTAAAGACGTGCTTCACCAAAGGCTCCTTCACCCCAAGCTCCTCCCTGCCTGATGAAAGAGCGCACCTGGACTCATCTCGTCCTGCACATGCTCAGAAACTCGTTGCATTTGATGACATCAGACGCCACATGTGCTGATCCCGGACATCTTGGAGACTCTGCCAGGCTCCAAAATCCATGCTGCATATGCACAGCACCATCTGCTGGCAGACACCTTGGAGATTCCACCAGGTTTACTATCCATGTTGCAAATGCACAGCACCACCTGCTGATGGACTCAATCGATCTCCTCCCTGGATCAGACACACAACATCTGGCTACAGACGTCTCACCCTCTTACCCATGAGCCTGTTTTTATATTCTAAGATATGACTTACTACTTATCTTTCTATTAAATACCTTCACAGTACACACTTGGAGGCGCCGTGTTTCTTTGTTTCACCAGAGCTGCCTGCCACCGGCTTATCTGCAGCTTATCAGCAGCAAACACCCCACATTGCGAGCCTTCTCTAGCTCCCTGGAGCCTCCAGGACAGCAAGCAGAGTTTCAGCAGGCTGAATCCATTGACATGGAGCGCTATTTGAAACCGCTTCAGTCGGTGGTCTCCACTCCGGACCCAGCCAAGCTGGCACCTACCAGTGACTCCAGCGGCAGCTGCGGCCTCAGTCCTGGCAGAGCAGGCTACACAGCAGGAGGACCCACATCTAATGCCTCCTTTCACAATGCTGAGTGATTTCTCCCCCTGTCTCCCTGGCTCACTCTCCCTGACACCTAACAGGGATTTATGCACACTTAGCCTGGCCCTACATGGCTCTGCAGCGGGCCCAGCTTCTCCAGGGGATTATAGCCTCAGGCAGGCTTCGACATCTGCCCAGGGCTATCTCCTCAGGACACTGTGAGTACCTTAATGCCCAATATATTTGACATGCAGTCTATGACAGCTTCACCCTCAGAGCAGACACTGTGGTCTCTCCTTCAGCAGCTGCCCACTAGGGCTGATTTTGAGACACTTGCAAGCAGGGTGGAGACTGCTCTGAGGGGTGAGGTACAGGGACTTAAACAGGAAGTATCTGCTCTTGACTCTGGGTTTTTGGTAATAGAACAAGAATGCAACACTACGTTCCACTTCATACAGACCCTGCAATCCTCACACATGAACCTTTCAGAGCAAATTGTTCACCTCCAACTATTACTTGATGACCTGGAGAATTGCAGCAGACGACAAAACATCTGACTGAGGGATCCCTCAGTCAACACCTCAGGGAGAGCTCTGATCTACAGTAATGGCCATTTTCAATACTTAGACTGTCCACAGGATACGGAGATTATTGACAGAGTCCACAGGACCCTTGGGCCTCAAGCTCACCTACTAGACAGGCCAAGACATGTGCTGTGCCTTTACATTCTTATACCCTCAAGGAGGAAATATTACAGTGAGCTTGGCATGTAGGCGTCTTAGAATTTGACAATGCAGCTGTCTATCTCCTGCTAGATGTTTCAAAATGGACTCTGTTAATGCGCAAGATGCTTAAACCTCTACTTGAATGGCTTGCTGAATTGGGTCTAACGTACAAATGGGGCCATCCATTCCATGTGATCGTTAGGTACGTTCTCCCTCCGTCAACCTTCTAAATTACCTCATTTTTTGCTTTCGCAGAAATGGACCCGATCCATGTGCCAAACTGGCTGACCATTGCCGCCTCACCAAATCCTGAACCCAGAGTTCTGAGGAGCCAACCCCAAAGGGAAAGATCCAGCTGGTGTTCCCACAGAGGATGACAATGGAACTCTCAACAAAATGCATAATGAAGATGTAGTCTCACACATGGCCTTTCATCATAGTTCATCTGAGACTACTACTCTGGTTCTCCTCTATAGTTTCCAGTAGTTACTGTAATTTCTGTGGCACCGACAGCCCTTCAAGTCTCTCCTCATTGTTGGACCCGATTCTGGGGCCTCAAACCATCCTAGATGAACACTGTTCAATCCGAGCAGGACACTGAACACTTGTTTCCTTATGATGTACATACGATATGGAGGTGATGCCTCTACCCTGGATGGTCCCTCGTTAAGGGGCCTGACAGGAGACAGGGTACATCCTCCTTTTACATATGCTATGCCTACAGAGCTACAGTGACTATTATTTGACCCGTGTAATCAACATATAACTTTTCCTGTAATGGCAGAAATGATGGCCTCCTCCTTACTTCCCTAGTGCCCCTCCTTATCCCTCCCTACCCTTCCCTCCCCCCCCCACCCTTAGGGTTGTTTCCCTATTACACTTAGGTTATCTGAATACCATACCTTTCCTAGGAAGAGACATTTGTTTAATCGTATTATACATGTTGATACATTTTCATTTTACGGTTTGTGTTTGTTGGATTAGCTACCAGCAAGTCTGTTAGTTTTCTTACCGGGATGGCCTAGCCTGGTTCACTAAGATCCCCCTTATATGCTGTGAAGTGGGTGTGTGTGTGTTATGGGAATATAGCCAGGGCTCTGTAACTAGTAGTGGCTTACCACCTCCCACTTTAGGTCTTCTCTGCCCTGGTGGCAGTAGAACCTCTGCGGAAATTACATTGTAGGTTATCTTTTTCCTGTTATCTTACTCCATTCCTTTCTGTCTGCTCTTTCTTCCCCCCCACCCACCCTGTGGAAGGAGGATTGACGTATTGTGACAAGTGTAAGCATGGCATTGAAGATCCTCTCCTGGAACATTAAGGGCCTGAAATCTCCAGAGAAACAAACTGCTTAGCGGAACTCTGGAGGCATATAGCGCATATAGTTTTCCTTCAGGAAACTCACTTTAAAATAGACAAGATTCCTAAACTATACAACAAACATTTCCCAACAGTCTATCATAGTCCATATCCATCCTCTAAACCCAAAGGTACCAGTATTTTAATATTGAACTCCCTTCCCTGACAACTCCTTGATGTCCGCACGGACCATGAGGGCAGGTTCCTACTGCTTAAACGGATATATACACGTACATTTACCCTTGCAAACATTTGCCCAACAGTGATCCGCTTCCAACCCAATTTCTCTCTACACTCGACTCCTCCTTAGAAGGGACTGTAATATTGGGAGGTGATTTTTAACCTGACCCTGGACCCTTGCTGAGATTCCTCTAAGGGCACCTAGGAAGGTTAGGCACCATCTTCAGGACCTTTTCCATTCCCATCAGCTTATTGATATTTGGAGGATATTACAGCCACAGGAAAAAGATTTTACCTTCTATTCCTCCATGCATGGCTCCTATTCCAGGATCAATTTCTTCCTACTCAAACACTTAAGCATTCCGCAGGTCTCTAAGGTGGAAATTGGTCACATTGCGCTCTCGGACCATGCACCAATCTCCTTGGAATTATCGGTACACGCGATCCAGCCTAAACCATCAACATGGCGACTCAATGAGTTCTTTTTGAAAGACCCTATATCATGTACCTGGTGATGGAGGCCAATGAAGAGAGGGCTTCCCTTGCGGCTAAGTTCCGGACTCCCCTGAGAGTGGGACAGTGGGAATCAGGCCCAAAGTTGCACAGGTCACCTGTAGGAGTGCTGGTTGGTGGTCCACTCAGAAGCACAGCTGGTGCACGGAGATAGGTCTGCAGACAGGAGGAGCCTGTGTTTGGTATGCAAGCCCTTCCGGGATTTAGATGTTTACTGGGTAGTCGGTTCAAGCCAAGGTCAGGTACCAGGTGGGAATCAGAGCAGACGTAGTCAGATGGGATAGCCGAGGTCATACACAGAGGAGCGAGAGAGAGAGAGAGTATCCGTAAGCCAGGCCGAGGTCATTTCCAAATCAGTAAGTGTTGGAAGGTTTGATTCCCAGATGTAATGGCGCATATCCATGAGCATTGTTGAGCTCAGAGGACTCGTCGAGGCTGGGCCCAGATTGTAAAGTGTGGAGTAAAAGTCTCCAACAGCTTAGCTAGATATGGAGTAGAGGGAATCTTCGGGCCAGACAGAGGTTACAGGGCAGATACAAAAATATGAGATTGTTTGGCTCGCAGGGCATTGGCCAATAAGCGGCCACATTTGTCCCAGTTAAACTGCGAAAAGCTTTCTTCCACTCTCTGCACTCTGCCTTCACTCGATTTATTTGGCATGGTAAACATCCATGCTTAAGCAGAAATTTGTTACGCAGACCCAAACTGAGAGGTGGCATAGGCTTCCCAGACCCAGCGCTATACTATACAGCTGTTCAAATGACCAGAGTGGTGGACTGCTGCTGACACCAGAAGCACAAATTATGGGTCACACTGGAACAGGAAATGGCAGGACTTCCATGGGCAGGAAAGCAACACGTATCCCAACTTACTACTCACCCACTGATGGGTCCCATGCTGGCCAAACTGAACAGGTTTTTCACATTGGCATCTTTGGAGAGCTTCCCCTCACCCATAAAGCCAATAATAGGCCACCCAGGATTTCTACGTGGGCTTACTGATTATAGCTTCTGATCCCTGTCACCTCAGGGTCTAATGCGTGCATCTCACTTTCTATGTACCACTGGGTGGGTCTTGCTGTGTACCTTGTTCCCCAGCCCGTCTACCTCTATCACAGATTGTTGTAAGACCCTCCAGCTATCTCAATTCCTGTATTCTCTACCTACCTAAACATTCTCTTTTCCCTAGAAAGTTATACGCATTCGAGGAGATGTGCTTGGGAGAAGGCCCGATCCAAAGCTCTCTTTCTATCTCTTACAAATACCTTCTAGAACTCAATATTCAGTCTGACCCCTCTACTTGGCTAAATGGAAACGAGACTTACAGGTCACTTCCTCTGACTCCCAGAAGGAATGAATACTTCTCACTGCACATAAATTGTCCCTGTGCAACAAGAGACCACTTACAAAATAGTGACATTGTTGTTGGAGATGTGGTTTGTCTGTAGGTACATATATTTTGGGAATGTCCTAAACTTCAAACCTTTTGGCAACCTGTGCTCCACCTCATTCAAAAATTTACAGACATATCCCTACGAGATGATCCTGCTGCGATTTTGCTCAATCTAACTCCCCCCTCTCAGAAATGGTATCACAAATCTTTACTAAAACACCTGTTGAATGCGGCACGGGCCTACATTCCTAGCTTATGGAAGCAACAATCCCCCCAAACAGTTGCCTAATGGCTTGCAAGGGTGAATTATATAGAACGGGAGGACCTGACCTCAATCATACTGAGGCAAGACTGAGGAACATAAGACCAGGTGGTTCTGTTGGAATATCTTTGGTTTCTCTGATGAATATATGCAATATGTGTGAATAGCATAGTCTCCTTCTGACTGCACTCTAAATGGATGGAGGTAGACACACCTCCCTCGAGTTCCCTCAGAGGCGATCCCCTCCACCTCCCTCCCCCTCCTCCTTTTTTTGTTGTTGTTGTTGTTGTTGTTGTTGTTGTTTCTTCTTTTCATTCTCTTTTTTCTTACTTTCTCTCTCTGTCTTAGAAAAATTTTAAAAAATGTGTTTGGGATATGCACGTCCCCAGTTGTCTATGTACATATTTGACTCAAAAGCACTGCTACATATTTAATACAGAAAAGGTTTTTTCCTATTAGATTTCAAAGTCTATGTATATCTGTATCTATGCATAGTAGGTTTTTATCCATATATTTTTTCTACTTGTCCTCTGCAATGTACCTTACAAAGCCCTAAATCTTATGTCGGACATGGGTATGAAGTCGATACATTTCTTGTTATCTGTTGCAATCCTTTAAATAAAGATATTTAAAAAAAAAAAAATAAGATAAATTGTTCATGTTGATCTTATCTAGGTATTCCTTAAGTCGATTAACCAAGCCCATACATCATCTATGTATCTATACCATAGGAAAATGGACCCAGCATATGGGGTCAGTTGCTCTGAATCCATCAGTATTCATTCCCACTCCTCCAGGTACAGATTGGTTGTGCCCACGATGGGGCACAACATGTGCCCAGGATTGGGCACATGTCCCCATCACTACGCCCTGTACCTGGAGGAAGTGGGAACTATTGAAAGCAAAATAGTTATGATGGAGAATTAAATATAGAGATTCCCCACTAAATTAATTGAATCGCCAGTCATCACAGGCTTGTTGGGAAAGGATGTGTGTAATGCCAAGTCCTTTTGTGGTATAGAACTGTATAATGCTTCAATATCAATTGCCACTAATAAAGCTGATGAAGATATTTGCAACCCATCATTAATTTGTACTACATGAAAGTTCAGCGAAGGAAGTTTGTTGGACTTTTTTTTTATATTTATTACCAGCGGATACCAATTGCAATTTCCTGCTGGTTTGGTCAAGATCCTGAATCTGTCTCATATAAGCCTTTCCTTGAGGGATTTGTTTCTGGAGGATGTGAAAAGGAATAACATGTTCCCAGTTTTGGGGATCCCTACTAGAGATGAGCGAATCGAACCAGGCGAACCGGAATTCGAGTCGAATTTCAGGAAATATTCGATTCGCGTCGAATCCGAAATTTTGCCTACTTCGGGTGCGCGAATCGAACATTTCCCGATCAGCCGGCAAAAGTGTCCCTGCAGTGAGCTCCGCTATTTCTGACAGTTCTCTGACAGAAGGAACACATGTTTAGCGGTTGAAACATTGTATCTATTAGTTTCCATTTAGGATACAGATGTTTCAACCGCTGTACATGTGAAGAAGCTGTCAGAGAACTGTCAGAAATAGAGGAACTCTGCACATACACTTTTTGCCGGCTTGGAATTATTCTTCTTTTCATCCTACTTCTTCTTCTTCTTCTTCATCCTCATCCTCATCCTCTTCTTCTGAGGATGAGGATGAAGAAGAAGAAGAAGAGGAAGTAGGATGAAAAGAAGAATAATTCCAAGCCGGCAAAAAGTGTATGTGCAGAGTTCCTCTATTCTGCAGATACACTTAGAGGAGCTCTGCAGATACACTTAGAGGAGCTCTGCACATACACTTTTTGCCGGCTTGGAATTAATCTTATTTTCATCCTACTTCTTCTTCTTCATCCTCATCCTCAGAAGAAGAAGAAGAGGATGAGGATGAAGAAGAAGAAGAAGAAGTAGGATGAAAATAAGAATAATTCCAAGCCGGCAAAAAGTGTATGTGCAGAGTTCCTCTATTCTGCACATACACTTAGAGGAGCTCTGCACATACACTTAGAGGAGCTCTGCACATACACTTAGAGGAGCTCTGCACATACACTTTTTGCCGGCTTGGAATTAATCTTATTTTCATCCTACTTCTTCTTCATCCTCATCCTCAGAAGAAGAAGAAGAGGATGAGGATGAAGAAGAAGTAGGATGAAAATAAGAATAATTCCAAGCCGGCAAAAAGTGTATGTGCAGAGCTCCTCTAAGTGTATCTGCAGAGCTCCTCTAAGTGTATCTGCAGAATAGAGGAACTCTGCACATACACTTTTTGCCGGAAACCGCTGTATGGAGGGAATGTCCCATAACTGTCAGAAATAGACTATTTCTGACAGTTCTGGGACATTCACTCCATACAGCGGTTTCAACCGCTGTATGGAGGGAATGTCATAGAACTGTCAGAAATAGACTATTTATGACAGTTCTGGGACATTCACTCCATACAGCGGTTGAAACATTGTATCTATTTTTTTCCATAAATGACATTTATCTTATTTTCATCCTACTTCTTCTTCATCCTCATCCTCATAAGAAGAAGAAGAAGAAGTAGGATGAAAATAAGAATAATTCCAAGCCGGCAAAAAGTGTATCTGCAGCGCTCCTCTAAGTGTATCTGCAGAATGTCATTTATGGAAAAGAATAGATACAATGTTTCAACCGCTGTATGGAGTGAATGTCCAAGAACTGTCAGAAATAGACTATTTATAACAGTTCTGGGACATTCACTCCATACAGCGGTTTCAACTGCTGTATGGAGGGAATGTCATAGAACTGTCAGAAATAGACTATTAATGACAGTTCTGGGACTGTCCTTCCATACAGCGGTTGAAACATTGTATCTATTTGTTTCCATAAATGACATTCTGCAGATACACTTAGAGGAGCGCTGCAGATACACTTTTTGCCTACTTCTTCTTCTTCTTCTTCATCCTCATCCTCTTCTTCTTCTTATAAGGATGAGGATGAAGAAGAAGAAGAAGAAGTAGGATGAAAATAAGAATAATTCCAAGCCGGCAAAAAGTGTATCTGCAGCGCTCCTCTAAGTGTATATGCAGAATGTCATTTATGGAAAAAAATAGATACAATGTTTCAACCGCTGTATGGAGTGAATGTCCCAGAACTGTTAGAAATAGACTATTTATGACAGTTCTGGGACATTCACTCCATACAGCGGTTGAAACCGCTGTATGGAGGGAATGTCATAGAACTGTCAGAAATAGACTATTAATGACAGTTCTGGGACATTCCTTTCATACAGCGGTTGAAACATTGTATCTATTTGTTTCCATAAATGAAACCGCTGTATGGAGGGAATGTCATAGAACTGTCAGAAATAGACAGAAACTGTCACAGAACTGTCCCCTTCTCCTTCTTCTCATCCTTCTCCTTCTTCTCATCCTTCTTCTTCTCATCCTTCTTCTCATCCCTCTTCTCATCCTTCTCCTTCTTCTCATCCTTCTCCTTCTCCTTCTTCTCATCCTTCTCCTTCTCCTCCTTCTCCTTCTTCTCATCCTTCTCCTTCTCCTTCTTCTCATCCTTCTCCTTCTCCTTCTTCTCATCCTTCTCCTTCTCCATCTTCTCATCCTTCTCCTTCTCCATCTTCTCATCCTCATCCTTCTCCTTCTTCTCATCCTTCTCCTTCTGCTTCTCCTTCTTCTCATCCTTCTCTTTCTTCTCATCCTTCTCCTTCTTCTCATCCTTCTCCTTCTTCTCATCCTTCTCCTTCTTCTCCTCCTTCTCCTTCTTCTCCTCCTTCTCCTTCTTCTCATCCTTCTCCTTCTTCTCATCCTTCTCCTTCTCCTTCTTCTCATCCTTCTCCTTCTCCTTCTTCTCATCCTTCTCCTACTCCATCTTCTCATCCTTCTCCTTCTTCTCATCCTTCTCCTTCTCCTTCTCCTTCTTCTCATCCTTCTCCTTCTGCTTCTCCTTCTCCTTCTTCTCATCCTTCTCCTTCTTCTCATCCTTCTCCTTCTTCTCATCCTTCTCCATCTTCTCATCCTTCTCCTTCTTCTCATCCTTCTCCTTCTTCTCCTTCTTCTCATCCTTCTCCTTCTTCTCATCCTTCTCCTTCTTCTCATCCTTCTCCTTCTTCTCATCCTTCTCCTTCTTCTCATCCTTCTCCTTCTTCTCAGCCTTCTCCTTCTTCTCAGCCTTCTCCTTCTTCTCAGCCTTCTCCTTCTTCTCATCCTTCTCCTTCTTCTCATCCTTCTCCTTCTTCTCATCCTTCTCCTTCTCCTCATCCTTCTCCTTCTCCTTCTTCTCAGCCTTCTCCTTCTTCTCATCCTTCTCCTTCTCCGCCTTCTCATCCTTCTCCTTCTTCTCATCCTTCTCCATCTTCTCATCCTTCTCCTTCTCCTTCTTCTCATCCTTCTCCTTCTTCTCATCCTTCTCCTTCTTCTCATCCTTCTCCTTCTCCTTCTCATCCTTCTCCTTCTTCTCCATCTTCTCCTTCTTCTCCATCTTCTCAGCCTTCTCCATCTTCTCATCCTTCTCCATCTTCTCATCCTTCTCCTTCTTCTCATCCTTCTCCTTCTTCTCATCCTTCTCCTTCTCATCCTTCTCCTTCTCCTCATCCTTCTCCTTCTCCTCATCCTTCTCCTTCTCCTCATCCTTCTCCTTCTTCTTCTCCTTCTCCTCATCCTTCTCCTTCTCCTTCTCATCCTTCTCCTTCTCATCCTTCTCCTTCTCCTTCTCATCCTTCTCCTTCTTCTCATCCTTCTCCTTCTCATCCTTCTCCTTCTTCTCATCCTTCTCCTTCTTCTCATCCTTCTCCTTCTCCTTCTTCTCATCCTTCTCCTTCTCCATCTTCTCATCCTTCTCCTTCTCCATCTTCTCATCCTTCTCATCCTTCTCCATCTTCTCATCCTTCTCATCCTTCTCCATCTTCTCATCCTTCTCCTTCTCCATCTTCTCATCCTTCTCATCCTTCTCCATCTTCTCATCCTTCTCATCCTTCTCCTTCTCCTTCTTCTCATCCTTCTCCTTCTCCTTCTCCATCTTCTCATCCTTCTCCTTCTCCATCTTCTCATCCTTCTCCTTCTCCATCTTCTCATCCTTCTCCTTCTCCATCTTCTCATCCTTCTCCTTCTCCATCTTCTCATCCTTCTCATCCTTCTCCTTCTCCTTCTTCTCATCCTTCTCCTTCTCCTTCTTCTCATCCTTCTCCTTCTCCTCATCCTTCTCCTTCTTCTCATCCTTCTCCTTCTTCTCATCCTTCTCCTTCTTCTCATCCTTCTCCTTCTTCTCATCCTTCTCCTTCTTCTCATCCTTCTCCTTCTCCTTCTTCTCATCCTTCTCCTTCTCCTTCTTCTCATCCTTCTCCTTCTCCTTCTTCTCATCCTTCTCCTTCTTCTCATCCTTCTCCTTCTTCTCATCCTTCTCCTTCTCCATCTTCTCATCCTTCTCCTTCTCCTTCTTCTCATCCTTCTCATCCTTCTCCTTCTCCTTCTCCTTCCTGATCTCCAAGGGCATTTAAATTAAAGGTACAGTGTTCTGCACTAATTTAAAGGCTCTCTGAAGCCTAGAAACCCTTTTTATAAGCCATCTTTGTAGCGAAGAAATTCGCATCGAATCGAATTTCATACTGGAATTCGCCGAATCAGCCGAATCGAATTTTTCAATACTTCGCTCATCTCTGATCCCTACTGTTTTTTTTTCCTTTGCATTCACCCTTTTCAATATGTTTTCCCCTTTTTTATCGCCACCCTTTTTATCCCCCTTTTATGGTTTCCTCTGTCTTTCTTTGGTTGCTTCACACTGTAATGCATATGATTTATGTACATTAGATTGCCTAAATGTCATGGTTTATGCTATATATATTGTAATTTTTGTGCATGACACTCTATTATACTGTACATTGAGAGTTATACATATTTCTTTAGATTTTCATCCATTTTGTAATGCTGTTGCTATCTTTTTTTTTTTTCTCTCTAGGTGGGGTGCCGGTTCCCTTTCCTTTGCTGTCTTGGTCTGTGCTCCCCCAGTACATGGGGCCGCTGTCCTGCTATTTAGCAGTAACTTGCAGCGTTTTGGACCCGCATGTCGTGGGTGTCTGGTGTGTCTTTAACTACTTGCCGACCGCAGATAGCCGAATGACAGCTGCACTGCGGCCGGCCAGTTCTGGGTGGACGTCATATGACGTCCTCCCAGAACGCACTCTCCCGGTGATCTCCGTGATCGCTGTGTCCTACGGACACAGCTGATCATGTGACGTGGTAAAAGGCCAATCACAGCGGCCTTTTACCACGTGATCAGCTGTGTCCAATGACGCGCTGATCACCGGGAAATGCAAATGCCGGTTCTCGGCTGCACTTTCCTCACGCTGTCAGATCGTGAGAAAAGTACTGCCGAGGACCGGCAGTTGTCAGAGCGGGGATCGGCACCGATCATCAGGGTCACTGATCATCAGTGCCCTGATGAGCGGTGTCCAGCAGTGCCACACACAAGTTCCGCCCACCTGTGCCCAGCAGTGCGCCCACCTGTGCCCAGCAGTGCGCCCACCTGTGCCCAGCAGTGCGCCCACCTGTGCCCAGCAGTGCGCCCACCTGTGCCCAGCAGTGCGCCCACCTGTGCCCAGCAGTGCGCCCACCTGTGCCCATTATCAGTGCCACCAATCAGTGCCGCATATCAGTGCCACCTATCAGTGCCGCCTATTCGTGCCACCTCATTAGTGCCGCCTATCGGTGCCCATCAGTGCTGCCTCATCAACGCACATCAGTGAAGGAGAAAAATTACCTATTTGAAAAATGTTATAATAGAAACAAACTTTTTTTTTTTTTTTTTCAAATTTTTTTGCACTTTTTTGCTTATAGCACAAAAAGTAAAGTGCCCAGCAGCGATTAAATACCACCAAAAGAAAGCTCTATTTGTGAGAAAAAAATGATAAAAATTTCATATGGGTACAATCTTGCATGACCGTGCAATTGTCATTCAAAATGCGACAGAACTGAAAGCTGAAAATTGGCCTGGTAAATAAGGGGGTATAAGTGCCCAGTAGGCAAGCGGTTAATACCCAGGGCGAGTCCACCTTCCTCACTTCTGCGTGCTGCTCCATGTGTCGGTAGCTGTGCAACGTAGGATCTCCAGTCCTTGATGGGCGAGGTTACGCTACACACCTCTCGGCTGGGGGGTAATGTCCGTGAGGAACCTTTCCTGGATAGGCCGGCATTTTTCTCCACCCAGTCTTTGTTCTGGGATCGGACGTTTTTGATCCACACTCTGCTTTATAATGAGTGTGATGATTGCGGTGTCAGACCCCAGCCCTTTTCACCAAACTCGTGACCGAAGGACTAGCCAATCTAAAACCGCGCTGTCACGTGCGTAACAATGCCACTCCCAGCTGCACCCTGCACAACAATTTTCCAGCTAATGGACCACAATCGATGTACCTGCAGCCTGAGCGCGATTGTGCTGGGTCAGGTTAATTACGCAATTAACCCTACACACTGCCACCACCTCCTTTTTGTACAGAGAAAGAGAAAACTCTGCAATATCAGCAATAACACTATGATGTTTGAATAATCGTCGGTAAACCACTGTCACCGCAGGCAGAGATATACCGAAGTTTAAAACACACACACAGTAGTGCTCTTCAGAGGCAGGGGTTCTGAGTTTGCATTAAAGAGCTTTAGAAACAGTTCAACACTTTCAGAAAGCTTAGCTTAGCTTTTCTAGGAACTCCACAGGGTGTCTCTCTGACTCGGAGAACCAATCGCCTAATTTGAGGAGGGGGTTGTGTAGGCGGGGAGCTCGAGCTTTGACGAAAGCCTTGCCAAATTATACTATGGCCAATAACCTTTCCTTGGTACACATAACATTCTATCCACAAGTAGATTAATACCCAGAATCATCTGCTGAACGTTGGATATGAAATATGAAACATCTGCTTGAATGGTTAAGGAGATATAATTTTCTGCTCTCCTGTGTATGTCAGATAGGGGGTGTAATATACCAGGCGACTTGTCTTACCGTGAGCCATCCGAATATGTATTCCATGTTTGTGTAAATATTTCCTATTTAGAGATTTAAAATTATATGGCAAAGTGAGTTTTTAAATGTAAGCCTGTTTTTACGACAACCTGGACTATCTTTTGAAGCTCCGTGAGGGCTGGTTTATGTCTTGATGACCCCTTCTCCAGCAAGGGTCTTGCAGACAGAGGGGCACCTAGCTAGTGTGGGATTTACAGCCCTGGAGCTCTCCCACTGGGGCCTGTTGCCTTTTGAACTCGGCAAACACACACAAACCACATTCCTGAGGCAGGGGGGAAATTGGAGGAGGAAGTCTGATTTGGGAGAGAGAGATGATACAAAATGGAAGATTCTTAACAAGATGGATGACCGTGTCCATCTCGGTGTGCACGATTGCTACAATGATCAATTCCAAAAATGATTGCTGCAGCTGTGCCATTACCGGTCAGGTTTAACTATACTCCACTGGGTATGATTTTATTATGTCTCCAAGCCTTCTTTTTTTTTTTTTTTTTTTTTTGGACTGTTTTATTTAACCTGCGGTATTTTCTTTTAGATATTAATAAATCTCTATGATGTTTTGTATATGCTTCTTTTACAGCCTTGTTTCATATAGTTGGTTTTGAACAAGCTATCTCCAGCCCTGCATAGAGAGGCACCTTAAACCCAGTTTGGCACCTGTCTGGTTTCCCCACATATTTACTATTGGACAAGTAAGAGTATGGCACAACTTTTGGTATATTTATTTCCATATATATATCTTTTTGTTGCAATCTTGGCAGTATACATGGGATCCTTATATGAGAGCACTCCAGTTGTGTCCCCTCTGGCCACCCTTGGGAGTGATCTGGAGCAGTGATTTTGTTTTCTGTTGCCCCATCCGGGAGACTTCTTGAGATGGCGACAGTAAATATTTCTAGGTTTTAAACCATGGCAGTTATTTCCCATCAGTATATCTGTACAGTATACTGATGGCACTGTGCATGCAGCCCATAATACTGATTTATATGTCTGATAAAATAATATATTTATGAATGTGTTATCACTGCACGTTTTCATGCTCTATATCTAGGCACCTCTGAAGAGGTTATGTGTCCTATCATATATTGATGCAATCCTTTTTTGAGTTTGTACTAAATGTGAACTATGATTGATGTAAAAATTTTCTACCACCTATTCTTTGCTTTGTGGTTTTAACTAATTTTGTATAATAAAATGTATTTTACTACTTTTACAATTTGTGTCTAACATGTGCCTTTAATGTCCCAACCAAAGAAGGTTGTCTCCTATATTCCTCCCTATACTAGTATCACCATTTAGGTATTTGTATGTTGCGATTATATATCCTCTTAACCACTTGACATCCGGAATGGTTTACATGACCGAACCCTTTTTTTGCTATTCAGCACTGTGCCACTTTAACTGGCAATTACTCGGTCATGCAACACAGTACCTAAATGAAATTTTATATTTTTTCACACAGAGCTTTCATTTGGTGGTATTTGGTCATCACTGAGTTTATTATTAAATAAAATGGAAAAAACACAAAAGATTTAGGAAAAAAAAAAACAATATTTTCTATTTTCTGTTATAAAACATATTGAATAAAATTCCTTTATAAATTTAGACCAAACTGTATTTTGCTACATGTCTTTGGTAAAAAAATAAATCCTATTAAATGTATATTAATTGGTTTGTGTGAAATGTATAAAGTGTACAGTATACAGTGTACTGGAATTTAGACAGCTTTTACTTTCTGACTGACTGGTAGTCAGGAAGGGAAATAAGGAAGTTACTTTGCTTTCCCAAATATCTGGACTTCACTTTAAATAATATATTACATTGCAAAAATGTTTTACAATGGGTAAAAAATAGTTTTTTAAGGGAATTCATGACAGTCAAGAACTAGACGCCTTTCCAACATCTATGCAGGGATAGAAATGAGCATGTGCAGGACACATTATTATTATACAGTATTTATAAAGCGCCAATAGTTTGCTCAGCGCTGTACATTACAAAGTGGGACAGAACAATAACAATACAATGCAAAACATGAGGGGATTGAGGGCCCTGCTCTTTCGAGCTTACAATTTAGGAGGGAGGGGATGGTGGCACAGGAAGAGATAGCTGTGGGGGATGGAGTGGTAAGAAGAGTGGAGGAGGTCGGCAAGTTAGCAGGGGGTGGGGTAGGCTTCCCTGAAGAGATGGGTTTTCAGGGTGTGCCTAAAGGAGAGGAGAGTAGGTGATAATCTGATGGGTTGGGGCAGGGAGTTCCAGAGGATGGGTGACACTCTGGAGAAGTCCTGGAGGCGGGCATGGGAGGAGGAGACCAGGGAACTAGAGAAGGAGGTCTTGTGAGGAGCGGAGTGTGCGTGCTGGGTGGTACTTGGATATTAGGTCAGTGATTTAGTTCGGGGCAGTGTGGTGGACGGCTTTGTACGTCAGTGTTAGGATTTTGAATTTGATCCATTGCGCAATCGGAAGCCAGTGGAGGGATTGGCAGAGGGGGGTGGCGGAGATGGAGCGGTTGGAAAGGTGAATGAGTCTGGCTGCCGTATTCAGGATCGACTGAAGTGGGGATAGCCAGCGGCAAGGCAGGCCAGTGAGGAGGGAGTTGCAGTAATCGAGTCGTGATATGATGAGGGAGTGGATGAGCTGTTTAGTGGTTTCTGGGGTTAGGAACGTGCGTATTTTGGCGATGTTGCGGAGGTGGAGTCTGCATGAGCTTGTTAAAGATTGGATTTGGGGCTGGAAGGATAGGTTGGAGTACAGAATGACACCAAGTACTCTGGCCTGCGGGGCGGGTTTGATGGTGGCGTTGTTGGATGTGATGGAGAAGTCAATGGGGGGTGGTGTCCGGGACTGGGGGGAAGACAAGAAACTCGGTTTTGGAGAGGTTCAGTTTAAGGAAGTGGAGCGACATCCAGTCAGATATGTTGCTCAGTACAATTTAGCCATCTACCATGGGCGCTTTCTTTTTAGACGCTGTTTAATAGTAAATCTCTGTGTGGAGTCCTCTGCAAGACAGCAATCAAGCCCGTCTACTGTGTTTAACAAACAGCACTATTTGTAGCTAGGCATAACTTTATGTGTTCTAATTTGATTTCCTTAGTTCAGTTGATTCTATTTTTGTTTCATATCCTTTATAATTATTTCTGTAATGGTTTTACATATGGTGGCGTTGTTGGATGTGATGGAGAAGTCAATGGGGGGTGGTGTCCGGGACTGGGGGGAAGACAAGAAACTCGGTTTTGGAGAGGTTCAGTTTAAGGAAGTGGAGCGACATCCAGTCAGATATGTTGCTCAGTACAATTTAGCCATCTACCATGGGCGCTTTCTTTTTAGACGCTGTTTAATAGTAAATCTCTGTGTGGAGTCCTCTGCAAGACAGCAATCAAGCCCGTCTACTGTGTTTAACAAACAGCACTATTTGTAGCTAGGCATAACTTTATGTGTTCTAATTTGATTTCCTTAGTTCAGTTGATTCTATTTTTGTTTCATATCCTTTATAATTATTTCTGTAATGGTTTTACATATTTTGAAGATCTAGATAATATATATTTTGACAGCTGAATCTAAAAATAAAGGTCAGCAATTAAAAAAAAAAATGGCGTGGGTTGCCCCCTTCCACCCATACCAAGCCCTTCGGGTCTGGTATGGATTTAGAGGGGAAGCCCCAAGCCAAAATTTAAAAATAAAAATAACGTTTTTTTTTTTATTATGGTGCTGGATTTTAAATGTAAATATCACTTTTTTTTCTTCACTATAGCTCAGAAATTCAGCTGTCACTTTCCCCCAGCTAAAAGAGAAAGTTTTCTTTGAGTTTATTTCCCTAAAGGAAACAATGTTTACTTTTAGTTTCTTAAAAGAAATAAAGTTTCCTGTAACTCCGGGGAAAGTAACAGCTAATCTTGTGAACTATAGTGAAGAAAAAAAAAGGCTGGCATTTGCATTTAAAAATCGGCACTGACATACACTTTGTATTGTGAAAAAAATTATTTAAAAATGTGTAAACTGAGGCATTATTTTCAATGGATTTTCATTCATAAACCAAAAATTACGTTAACCGAGGCGTTCGTAAACCGAGGTACACCTGTATTAGTATTGCAGTCCTTTGTACTGGGATACATAGAACCAACATACATCTGAATTGGCAACATAGTACAACATTTGTCACATTTGAGATATCTGGCTAGTTACACTGACCTTGCCCAGGGACTTGGGGTTGATTCACACCACAGAAATGCAGGCTGGATGGGTGTCAAAGCTCAGTGGATAAGTGGTTAGCACTACTGCCTCACAGCACTAGGGTCATCAGTTTGAATCCCAACCACGGCAATGAAGTTGCATGTTCTCCCTGGGCGGTTGCCCTAACATAGATGTGCTGCATCTTTGCTTTCTGTCTAAATCAGGGGTCCTCAAACTACGGCCCGCGTGCCACATGCGGCCCGCCGAGGACATTTATCTGGCCCGCCGGGCAGGGGCGTATCTGCCGCGAGGCAAGGGACCAGGGGCGTATTTGCCGCAAGGCAACCTAGGCATTTGCCTAGGGCGGCACTTTTCAGGGGGGCAGCACAGTGGCAGCGCCGCCCCCCCTTTTCCCACGGAAGGGACATTTCCATGGGCAAGATACAGGGGCAGGGCCACCATGGCTGAGGGACCAGCTGCAGAGGAGAGCGGAGTGGTGGTCGGATCCCCGAAGTGCGCTCGGAGCGTGTGAGGGGTGGGGCCAGCTGTCAGTGTGCCGGTATCCAGGTGAAGGCCAGAAGGAGGAAGCAGAAGAGGGCAAGGTCAGGGGGGCGGAGCCGGCCCACTCCTTTGCAGCTGCTGCCGGAGATCGAGGGGGAGAAGGGACACAGGCACCCGTCCTGGAATGATCCTGACACCATCTGGAGGAGCTGCTGGACAGGTAAGTGCTTGGAGGACTGGTGCTCCCTTGGTCCTGTCTCACTGTCCCCTGATACACTGCCCCCCACCTGTTCTACTTCCCTCCCTTGCCCCCACATGTCACCCTGCCCCACACCTGTTCCACTTCCCCCTCCTGTCCCCCACATTGTCCCACTACCACCCATCTGTCCCCACTGCCCTCCTCCTGTCCATCTGCCCCTCACCTGTCCCTCTGTGCTCCTCCTGTCATTCTGCCCCTCACCTGTCCCTCTGTGCTCCTCCTGTCATTCTGCCCCTCACCTGTCCCACTGCGCTCCTCCTGTCCATCTGCCCCTCACCTGTCCCTCTGCATTTCTCCTGTCCAGCTGTCCCGATCCTGTCCCATGTCCCCTGTCACACTGCTCCCCACCTATCCCTCTGCGCTCCTCCTGTCCCACTGCCCCTCACCTATCCTTCTGCGCTCCTCCTGTCCATCTGCCCCTCACCTGTCCCACTGCGCTCCTCCTGTCCATCTGCCCCTCACCTGTCCCTCTGCATTTCTCCTGTCCAGCTGCCCCGATCCTGTCCCATGCCCCCTGTCACACTGCCCCCCACCTATCCCTCTGCGCTCCTCCTGTCCCTCTGTGCTCCTTCTCCTGTCCCACTGCCCCTCACCTGTCCCACTGCGCTCCTCCTGTCCCACTGCCCCTCACCTGTCCCACTGCGCTACTCCTGTCCCGCTGCCCTGATCCTGTCCCATGCCCTCTCATCACGCTGCCCCCCATCTGTCCCACTGCCCCCCACCTATCCTTCTGCGCTCCTCCTGTCCCACTGCCCCTCACCTGTCCCACTGCCCCTCACCTGTCCCACTGCCCCTCACCTCTCCCACTGCGCTCTTCCTGTCCCACTGCCCCTCACCTGTCCCACTACCCCTCACCTATACTTCTGTGCTCCTCCTGTCCCTCTGTGCTCCTCCTGTCATTCTGCCCCTCACCTTTCCCACTGCGCTCCTCCTGTCCCCCTGCCCCTCACCTGTCCCACTGCGCTCTTCCTGTCCCACTGCCCCTCACCTCTCCCACTGCGCTCTTCCTGTCCCACTGCCCCTCACCTATCCCACTGCCCCCCACCTATCCTTCTGCGCTCCTCCTGTCTCTCTGTGCTCCTTCTCCTGTCCCACTGCCCCTCACCTTTCCCACTGCGCTCTTCCTGTCCCACTGCCCCTCACCTGTCCCACTACCCCTCACCTATACTTCTGCGCTCCTCCTGTCCCTCTGTGCTCCTCCTGTCATTCTGCCCCTCACCTTTCCCACTGCGCTCCTCCTGTCCCCCTGCCCCTCACCTGTCCCACTGCACTCCTCCTGTCTCACTGCCCCTCACCTGTCCCTTTGCACTCCTCCTGTCCCGCTGCCCTGATCCTGTGCCATGCCCCCTGTCACGCTGCCCCCCACCTGTGCCTCTGCGCTTCTCCTGTCCCACTGCCCCCTAGCTGTCCCTCTGCGCTTCTCCTGTCCCACTGTGCTTCTCCTGTCCCGCTGCCCCGATCCTGTCCCATGCCCCCCCGTCACGCTGCCCCCTACCTGTCCTTCTGCACTCTTCCTGTCCAGCTGCCCCGATACTGTCCTGTGCCCCCTGTCCCACTGCCCCTCACTTGTCCCACTGCGCTTCTCCTGTCCCACTGCCCCTCACTTGTCCCACTGCCCCTCACTTGTCCCAGGGGCATATTTGCCACGAGGCAAACAAGGCATTTGCCTAGGGAGGCACTTTTCAGGGGAGTGGCACGGCGATGTAAGTATAATTGGTGTCAGTGGGAGTAATAGTGCCCCATCATAAGTGTCAGTATGAGAGGAATAGTGCCCCCTCATTGGTGTCACTGACACCAATGAGGGGGCACTATTCCACTGACACCAATGATGGAGCACTATGCCTCCGGGCCTCCCACTGACACCAATGATGGGGCACTATTCCTCCCACTGACACCAATGATGGGGAACTATTCCTCCCACTGACACCAATTATGGGACACTTCCTCCCACTGACACCAAAGATGGGGCACGATTCCTCCCCCTGACACCAATGATGGGGCACGATTCCTCCCCCTGACACCAAAGATGGGGCACGATTCCTCCCCCTGACACCAATGATGGGGCACGATTCCTCCCCCTGACACCAATGATGGGGCACGATTCCTCCCCCTGACACCAATGATGGGCACGATTCCTCCCCCTGACACCAATGATGGGGCACGATTCCTCCCCCTGACACCAATGATGGGGCACGATTCCTCCCCCTGACACCAATGATGGGGCACGATTCCTCCCCCTGACACCAATGATGGGGCACGATTCCTCCCCCTGACACCAATGATGGGGCACGATTCCTCCCCCTGACACCAATGATGGGGCACGATTCCTCCCCCTGACACCAATGATGGGGCACGATTCCTCCCCCTGACACCAATGATGGGGCACGATTCCTCCCCCTGACACCAATGATGGGGCACGATTCCTCCCCCTGACACCAATGATGGGGCACGATTCCTCCCCCTGACACCAATGATGGGGCACGATTCCTCCCCCTGACACCAATGATGGGGCACGATTCCTCCCCCTGACACCAATGATGGGGCACGATTCCTCCCCGTGACACCAATGATGGGGCACGATTCCTCCCCCTGACACCAATGATGGGGCACGATTCCTCCCCCTGACACCAATGATGGGGCACGATTCCTCCCCCTGACACCAATGATGGGGCACGATTCCTCCCCCTGACACCAATGATGGGGCACGATTCCTCCCCCTGACACCAATGATGGGGCACGATTCCTCCCCCTGACGGCAATGATGGGGCACGATTCCTCCCCCTGACGGCAATGATGGGGCACGATTCCTCCCCCTGACGGCAATGATGGGGCACGATTCCTCCCCCTGACGGCAATGATGGGGCACGATTCCTCCCCCTGACGGCAATGATGGGGCACGATTCCTCCCCCTGACGGCAATGATGGGGCACGATTCCTCCCCCTGACGGCAATGATGGGGCACGATTCCTCCCCCTGACGGCAATGATGGGGCACGATTCCTCCCCCTGACGGCAATGATGGGGCACGATTCCTCCCCCTGACGGCAATGATGGGGCACGATTCCTCCCCCTGACGGCAATGATGGGGCACGATTCTTCCCACTGACGGCAATGATGGGGCACGATTCTTCCCACTGACACCAATGATGGGGCACGATTCTTCCCACTGACACCAATGATGGGGCACTATTCCTCACACACTGACACTAATGATGGGGCACCATCATTGGTGTCAGTGGGAGGAATCGTGCCCCTTCATTGGTGTCAGTGTGAGGAATAGTGCCCCATCATTGGTGTCAGGGGGAGGAATAGTGCCCCAACATTGCTATCAGTGGGATGAAGTGCCCCATCATTGGTGTCAGTGGGTGGAATAGCGCTCCATCTGTGTCAGTGGGCAGAGCTCTAATAGGAAGAGGTGGAGCCTAAAGAGGAAGGGATGGGGTTTGCAGATGAAAGGGTGGGACAAATTTAGATGCGTGGGGCGGTGCCTGATTTTTAGTCTTGCCTAGGGCAGCACGAAAACAAAATACACCACTGCCACAGTCTCTGGTCATCTCCTGTACTGTGTCCGCATTTGTTCATAGTTTTTTTTTTTTTTTTTTTAAACTATAGTCTGGCCCTCCAACGGTCTGAGGGACAGTGAACTGGCCCCCTGTTTAAAAAGTTTGAGGACCCCTGGTCTAAATGATCCCTAGAATGTGAATTATAATGAGGCCTTGTCTGTTCAAACACCCTCAAAGCTGAACCTTATGTGAATGTCAAATGATGGGGTGAGAGAAGGGCATGGACTAATGATTGATTTGATATTGCTGGTTTGCACTCCGCCCCCTTTTAGGAAGGGTTTGTCAAGCCAAGAGCTGCAAGAGAGAGAGAGAGAGAAAAAAGAATTTGGTGTGGGGAAACCCCACACCAAAATTTTATAAAATAATCCATAACAGACCCCCCAAATCCATAACAGACCCTTATCCGAGCATACAGATACCGCATGCCTTCAAAGATTTATTTCCTTTGTTGAATTGCCTGCTTGGTTCACACTAGATGCAATTTAAAATTGCACTTTTTGTTGGAAATATCACCGTGTTTTCTGTAATTTCCCAACAAATTATTGCATTTTCCCAAATCGCATATTCCCAATTCCCAAATTGCACCTGAAATCGCGCACCCTGGATGCAACTTGGCATCCAATTTATATGCCCTGCGACTTGCAAATCTCATGCCATATTGCACCTGATTTGACCGGGGGCTAACACCACAGTCACATCTAATCTGATTTGGAAATCAGGCAACTTACAGTGAAGTCGCACGATTTCAAAATCAGATTGGATGTGAATGGAGCCTATAGCGGACAATAGGTTGCGACTTGGCCTATGATTTGCAAGCCACCTGACATGCAAATCGCATGCCAAATTGCACCTGATGTGACTGGGGGCCACCCCGGTCACATCAAAATGGATTTTGAAGTGATGCAATTTACAGTGAAGTCGCACGATTTCAACATTGGATTTGATGTGAGCGAAGCCTATAGCAGACAATAGGTTGCAACTTGGCCTATGATTTGCAAGTTGCCTGGCATGCAACCCGCTTGCCAAATCTCACACGGGCGCAGAGCGCGGGAAGCCTCGTGCCCGTGCTGCAGCAGCCGTGGGGCGCGCAGAGACAGGTTGGCGGCACTGCGCTGGGGATTCTTGGTGGGGGGGCCCGAGAGGTGCTAACCCCACCACAGGGGCCACTTCCTCTCATCCTGCACAGCCTGTCTTCAAAGGCTGCGGCAGGATAAGAGAACTCGGCAAAGGGGGAGGGAGGGGTGCGGTGACAGCAGAGGAGTGAGGTGACAACAGGCCCCCCCCCCCCCCCTGGCCTGTTGTCACCTCACTCCTCTGCTGTCACCGCACCCCTCCCTCCCCCTTTGCTGAGTTCTCTTATCCTGCCGCAACCTTTGAAGACAGGCTGTGCACAGGGGGGTGGGGGAGGCACGGGCACTCCGTGACATAGTATTAATTGAAATTTTAGATAGAGCGTTGGTCGTAGTCCGTCAAGTGTCCAGATCTAAAGAACTGTTCAAATCCCTTTAACACGGAGTCATATAGGATAGCTTAGTAAGTGGGTCGAATAGGGAAACATAAATAATGGATAATCGACCTTTCATCATCCCAGTAGCTCCACAGGAGATCTCTAGATGTGTGCATGTACAGGGTTCTACAAGTAATTTGAGTTTACTGATGATAAAAGATATAATTTGATGGCAACGGAACAGTTCATTGGAGGGCACCTGGCAATTTGTCAAAAATTATTGTAGGGAACGAGGACAAAGTCCATCTAAGTAGTCCCCAATATGCAAAAAAACCCTTATTGATTTACCACTGAAACACAGATGGTGATAGGACAGGGAGTAAACTCAGGGTTACAAAAGACTGGAGCTAAAGGGGTATGTAGAGAATAGAGAGGTTTGCGGGCCCACCATCTATCCCAGACCATTAAAAGAATAGGATAACGTAGGACAACGGATAAGAGGACGCAACCGACTACAAAGCCACATGAGAGCGCCAATAGTATAGGGACGGCAAGATAAGGTAATATACCAACAATATCAGGACTAAAGCTCTGTAAAGGAATGGATCTACCCAGAGAAACAACTCGGGAGAGTCTTCCAAATCAAGGCGGGCCCATAGACACTCCCCGGCACCAACAAGAACAAAAATCCATTAATAATATAGTGCAATAATAAAGTAACCGAGCACCATAATACTATAGTCAACAGACGGACATATTGCAACCTCACAGATAGCAAGGGAAAAAAAAGTGTGGGGAGAAAAAAAAAAAAGAGAACTACTTAAATGTAGTACCCCCCCCCTCCCTCCTCCCCACCCTTGTCCTCCTCCCCCATTCCTCCCAAAACACCTGAACAATGGCAACTAATGTTCCCAAGGAACCACTGAGAAGCCACCACATGTCAGTGAATCACATAAAACCCACAAATTGAAATATTAAACCTCAAAGTTTTTTTTAGTGATTTTGACTTCCTGGAATTTGGAGTAGTCCACAATGGTGAAAGCGGCGGAGGCCAAGAGGCAGATCTGGAAGGAGTGAGACTACGGGAAATGATGCCCAGTTGAAGCATTTCATGAAGTTGCCTTCATGAAATGTGGAGAACCCGTAAGGATTTCTATTAAAGGTAAATTGTAAGTGAAAAGGGTAGGCCCTCCGATATTGGATATCCCTCTGCACTAAGTGGGAAAGTAGTGGCTTGAGAGACCGCCGCTTCTGGATAGTGGTCGGAGAAACATCTGCAAATAGTTGTATTTTATGTCCTGCCAATTCCAACTCCGGAGTTTCCCTACTATATTTCTTGACCGCTTCCTTGACCTGGAAAAAATGTGGTTTAACAATGATATCTCTAGGAGGCCCCCCTGTCTAGGAGGGATCAATGCTCTATGTATACGATCAATTTCTGTATGAAGGTCATCGATTTTAGGTATCTGGGATCGCATGAGGGATTGGGCGCAGCTAGTGAGTTCTTTGACTGACTCAGGGAGCCCTCAGGTATGGAAATTGTAGCGCCTAGCCCGGTATTCCAGATCATCAATTTTAGAGTAGGCTTCCTCCAACCGATCTTGTAAGTCGGTAATCATATTAGAATTTTGGGATACATTGTGGACTGTCGCATCAACTTTAGATTCAATACTATCCAGGCGTTGGCCTAATTCCTGAAAATCTTGCTTGAGATCAGCAGCCAATTTAGTACTAGCTCTAGCCAATTCGTGTTGCAGTAAATCAGCAAAACGAGCGATTAGGGTCGCATCTCCTGAATATTGTGGTGGAGCCGGAGGGAGTGCTGGCGAGTGATCAGGGCCATCAGAGTCAGGTTCCAAGCCACTGCTCTGGCTGAAGAAGATAGCTGTCACCAAAGATCCTTTATCTCCTGCGCTCAAAGACTCAGATCCAACAGGCGTTAATAACAAACAGCGTGTTCATCCACTGGTGATCAGAGGTTGTGCAGCTCTATCATGAAGCTGGGGAAGCTTGATAAAACTGTAGTTCATCCCGAAAGAGAGAGTGCACAAACCTTGCACATTACCTCAATAAATAATGGATAATTTTATTTTATTTAGGAAATATACTCACAAAAGTGACGGTAAAACAGGCATACGTTAACCATAATCCACACAGGGTTATAGGTAAATCCAAAAGGGGGATAAAAGCTAACGCGTTTCGAAGGGTGCTCCCTTCTTCATCAGAGCTGGGTTTGGCCGGGACATGTGTGCCAGCCGCCCTCACATGCGCATTCTGCCCCTTACTTTTTAATTATTTATAAACGATATAGGGTCTGAGATTAATAATCCCATTTCAGTCTTTGCAGATGACACCAAACTGTGCAGCGGAATAACGAATACAGGATTCTTCAATTTACAAGCCAACCTCAATGCACTCTTTCATTGGGCAAATGAGGTTTAATGTTGATAAATGTAAGGTTATGCACTTGGGGGCTAAGAATATGCATGCATCATACATACTAGAACTGGGGGAATCAATGGTGGAGAAGGATCTGGGAGTTCTGGTAGATCACAAGCTTAATAATGGCATGCAATGCCAAGCTGCAGTTTCTAAAGCGAGCAAAACCCTCTTGTATTAAAAGAGGTATAGACTCCAGAGAGAGAGATATCATATTACCCCTGTACAAATCATTAGTAATACCTCATCTGGAATATGCAGGTCAGTTTTGGGCACCAATTCACAAAAAGAACATTGGGGAACTTGAGAAAGTACAGAGCAAGGCAACTAAACTGATATGAGGCATGGAGGAGATCAGCTATGAGGAAAGATTAGAGGAACTGAATTTATTCTCTCTTGAGAAATACATCAGTGGTTCATATAGTGAACTCGGTGTAGAGCTATTCACCCTGGGGTCAACACAGAGGACAAGGGGGCACTCTTTACGGCTGGAGGAAAAGAAGTTTAATCTCCAAACACGGAAAGGTTTCTTGACAGTGAGAGCTGTGAAAATATGGAATAGACTCCCTCAAGAGTTGGTTCTGGCCAGCTCAGTGGATTGCTTCAAAAAAAGCCTGGATTGTTTCTTAGATACACAGAATATAACTGGATACTAACATTTATAGGTAAAGTTGATCCAGGGAATATCCGATTGCCTCTCAGGGGATCAGGAAGGAATTTTTTTCCCAGCAGGAGCAAATTGGATCATGCTTTGCTGGGTTTTTTTGCCTTCCTCTGGATCAACTGTGGGTATAGGAATATAACTTTTTTTTTTCTATGGTTGAACTGGATGGACTTTTGTCTTTTTTCAGCCAGACTAACTATGTAACTATGTAACATCTGAACCGGATATCGTATGTACTCTCCAGTGCTTCAGGAAATGAACAGCCAAAGGAAAGCCAAGGGTACCAGGACAGAGGCAACCAAAAGGAGATGCTTCAGGGGTGCAGCCCTCCTCAGACGGGGAGATCAACCACTAGATAAAGAGTAAACAGTTGTCGCATACACCAAGTACATTATCCAAGGTTTGTTCAAAGGTATAAAAGACAAAAACATACTCACAGACGAAGCATGCATAAAAAGCTTTTGCATGAAGAAGATGGCCACAACAGCAGGCAAGGTGTTCCAACTGTCAGTGTGGAAAATTGGCTGACGCATTTTGGGGATGAGTTCCTTTCCTCAGAGCTGCTGACCAGCCTCTCGGACTGATTCAGATGTGATTTGAGTGAGGTAGACCAATGGTTAGCACAAAACAGTGATGCTGCTGATAGGTGTTATCTGAGCTGTCAAAGTACAGAAACTGGGATTGCTCTAAGGTGTGATGTTGCAAGAGTTGGGATGATCTGAGAACTTGAGGTGCAGGAATTGTGATCTGAGGTGTGAAGGTACTGGATGGTGAGTTCTATAGGGTATGAAGATGTAGGAATTTGGGGTGAACCCACATGCTAAGGTGCAGGAACTGGTATCATCTGAGTTGTGATGGTCCAGGAATGGGACTAATCTGAGATGTATAGCTGAAGAAATTCAGGCTACTCGAAGGTGTGAAGGTTCAACAATTGGGTTTAATCAAAGTGTCAAGGTACAGGAACTGGGATCTAAGAGTTCTGATGGTGCAATTATTGTGGCTTTACTTGAAATGTGAAGTTGCAGGAACAATAATTGGTGCTGATCTGAGGTGTGAAGGTGTAAGAATTGGGGCTGATCTGAGGTGTAAAGGTGTACATTTTGGAGCTGATCTGAGGTCTGGAGCTGATCTGATGTGTGAAGGTGCAGGAACTGGGACGATCTGTCATCTGACGTGAGGAATTAGGCGATCTGAGTATGATGATGCATTAATTGGGGCTGACTTGGGGAGTGAAGGTACTTTATTGTGTTGATCAGACGTTTTAAGGTGCAGGAATTGGAGTGATCTGAGGTCTGATGGTGTAGGGATTGGGTTTGATCTGAGGTATACTCTCTGACAGGAAGCCAGGAAGAACTAAGGGATGTGCCCAGGATGGGAGGTATATTTGTTCCATATTCATGCTTTACACTGACTGTTTCTCCTTTTGTGCTGTGTAGTGAGCCTGTTTGGCTCACTGATGATTTAATTAGCTCATCTGTAGTAGGTTAAGGGCTCTGGGCTCTATAAAACTCCCAGACTGCTGTTGGAATTGGTCCAACCTGGAAGCAGTTTGCTGTACAGAACAGACTGGGGAGCAACCAAACAATTATGTGGTGAGAGTAACTCTGTGTGATCTTGAACTGGGAGATGCTGTGTGTGAACACCCTGTGTCTGAGCAGCAGTAGGCTGTATCCAGACAGGTAGATAGGAACCTGTGTTTGTAGTTAGATGCCCAGGGTGGCAAGAATTTATTTTCTGTTTGTATTTTTTTGGCTGTTTTGAATATATGCACCTTGTGTTCACCAGACTTGTAAATAAAGCACAACTTTCTTCACCAAGATCCTGCTGTCATGCTGAGCCTCTTTCACCATGCTCTGACTCATCCAGGGTGTCAAGCACAACCCGCTAGTGGGCTAATCCCTCACAACTCATATAGGAATTGGGGTGATATGAGAACTGGAGATGCAGGAACTGGGTGATCTGAGTTATGAGGTAGCAGAAATTGTGGTAATGTGAGATATGAAAATTCAAGAATTTGGGTGATCTGAGCTATGGTCGTGTAATAATTGTGGCTTATCCAAAGTGAAAATGTACATGAACAGGGGCAATCCTAGGTGTGAAGGTGCTGGAACTGGGATGATTTGAGGTATGAATATGTGGGAAATGGGGTTATCTGGGATGAGAAGGCTCAGGAATTGGGGTGATCTGAGAGGTGATGGTCCAGGAACTGGTGGAATATCTGAGGTGTGAAGATGCAGGTTTTGGATCTGGTTGGAAGGTGCAGGAACTGGGATGATCTGAGGTACTGTATGAACATGTGGGAAATAGGATGAGATGTGAAGGAAATGGGGTGATCTCAGGTGTGAAGGTGCAGAAACAAGGATGCTCCGTCATACAAAGGTAAGGAAACCATTGAAATGTGAGATGTAAAGGTGCATGAATTGTGGTGGTCTTAAGTCTTTTGGTGCAATAAATGAGTCTGAGCTGAGGTGTTAAGGTACATGAATTAAGGGTATGTGAGGTGTGTTGTTGCAGGAATTGATCTGAGGTGTAAAGGTGCAATAACTGAAGCTGATCTGAGGTGTGAAATTGCAGGAATTGGAGCTGATCTGAGGTTTTGAAGTTGCAAGAACTAGAGCTGATCTGAGGTGTAAAAGTGCAGAAATTGTGAATGATCTGAGGTGTGAAGGTATAGGAATTGGGGTGATATGAGGTATGAAGGTGCATAAATTGGGGTGATCTGAGTTGCAAGGTTCTGTATTTGGTGTGATCTGAGGTTTGATGATTTCGGAATAGGGACTGATCTGAGGTGTGAAGCTGCAGGAACTGTGGCAGATATGAGGTGCGAAGTGGCAAGAATTCTGACTGATCTGACGTGTGAAGGTTCTCAAGGATCAGGAATTGGCACTGATCTGAGGCATAATAGTACAGGAATTAAGGTGATCTGGGAACTGGAGATGTGAAAATTCTTGTGATCTGAGGTGTGAAAGTGTTGGAACTGGGAGTGATCTGAGGTGTGAAGATGCTGAAATTTGGGGGGGGGGGGGGGATTGGGGAGATCTGAGATGAAAAAGTTCAGGAATTGGGGTGACCTGAGATTAGATCACATGTATTCCTCCATCTTCTACATTGTGAAAGTCCAGAAATTGGGACTGCTCCAAGGTGTGATGGTACAAGAACTGGGGTGTTCTGAAAACTTGAGTTGCAGGAATTGTGATCTGAGGTGTGAATGTGCTGGATGTGGAGTTCTATAAAGTGTATAGATGCAGGAATTTGGGGTGACCCCACATGCTAAGGTGCAGGAACTGGTATGATCTGAGTTGTGATGGTCCAGGAATGGGACTAATCTGAGTTGATGTGTAGCTGAAGGAATTCAGGCTACTCGGAAATTTGAAGATTCAGGAATTTAGGACTGATCTGAGGTTGAACGTGCACAAATTGGGGTGATGGTCCAGCAATTGGGAGTGACTTAAGGTGTAGGAATTGATTTGAGGTTTAAAGGTGCAAGTTTTGGAGCTGATCAGAGGTCTGTAGTTGCAGGTATTGGAGCTGATCTGAGGTGAAGATGCAGGAATTGGGGTGATCTGAGGTATGAGGTAGTAGATATTGTGGTGATCTGAGATGTGAAGTTTCAAGAATTTTGGTGATCTGGGGTCTGATGGTGCAGAAACAGGGATGATCTCTGTAATGAATGTATGGGAATAGCTGTGACCTTTTATGACAAGGTACAGGAATTGGGGCCGATATGTGTAAAAATGAACGAATTGGAGCTGATGATGGTACAATAATTGGGGTAACATGGGAACTGGAGGTGCAATCTGAGATGTGAAGGTTAAGGAATTGGAGTTATCCGAGAGGGGATGGTCCAGGAATTGGGGGAAATATCTGAGGTGTGAAGATGCAGGTTTGGAGCTGGTCTGAGGTGTAAAGGTGCAGGAACTAGGGTGATCTGAGTTATAAAGTTTTGGAAATTTGTGTTTATCTGTTTTGTTTTTCTGAGGTGTGAAGGTATAGGAATTGGGGTGATCTGGGTTGTAAAGGTGCAAGAAGTTGGATGATCTGAGGCAAGAACATGTGGGAAATGGGTATAGACATAAAAACAATTAACACCACTCCAGGTTGGTCCCTTCTTCCACTACCATTCACACACTGAATACCAGGTGCTAGCCCTGTCTGCACCAGGCTCCGATAAAAAAAGAAACATCCTATGGCCGCACATCCAGTAAAATAACATTTATATCTTCTTATGGCATATTCTACAAAACATGACATGAGAGCTACGACTAAGCACTAATAGAGCATGAAACGCATTAGCTGGATTCCTGTATCCCTATCATGTTTTGTGGAATATGCTTAAATAAGAAATAGAGGATTTTACTGGATGTGAGGCCATCAGCTGTTTGTTTATGTGGGAAATGGGGTTATATTAAAGGTAAAGAAAATAGTTTGATCTGATGTCTAATGCTGCATTCATTGGGGCTGATCTGAGGTGTGAAGAAGCAGGAACAGGCATGATATGAGGTATAAAGGTATGGAAATTGGGTTGATAAGAGTTCTGATGGTGTAATAATTGGGGCTAATCGGAGGAGTGAATATGTAGGACTTGGTGTGATCTGAAATCTGATGCTGCAATAATTGAGGCGGTTCTGAGATGTGAAGGTGCAGGAATTGGAGCTGCATTGAGGGGAGAACAGGAATTGGAGTTATCTGAGGTTTGACAGTGCAGGAAGTGGGGAGATCTGAGATATGAAGTTGCAGGATTTGGGGTTATCCAAGATTTGAAGGTACAGAAATTGGGTGATCTGAGAGGTGCTTGTCCAGGAATTTACCTATCTAAGCTGTGAAGGTGCAGGAATTGTGGAGATCTGACATTTGGAATGTAAAGGATTTGGGGTTATCTGAAATTTTGAAAGCTCAGAAATTGGTAATCTGAGAGGTGCTTTGTCCAAGATTTGACATATCTGAGGTGTGATGGTGCAGGAACTTTTTATGAGCAGATGTATAAACGTGTGAAATGGGTTGATCTGAGATGAAGACATTAAGGTTATTTGAAATCTGTCGGTTCAGTCAATTTTTCTAATCTTAGGTGTGAAGGAGCAAGAATTGGGACTGATCTTTAAGGTCTGCTGTTGCAGAAATTGTGGTGGTCCGGGGTTTGAAGGTGCAGAAACCAGGATGTTTCGACGTACGAAGGTAAGAAAACTGTTGTGATGTGAAGGTGCAGGAATTGGGATTCTCTGAGAATCTTTTTATGCAATAAATGGTTCTTAGCTGAGGTATTAAGGTTTATGAATTGTGGTTATGTAAAGTCAGAAGTTGCAGAAAGTGATGTGAGGAATAACAGTACAATAAATTTAGGTGATTTGCAGTGTGAAGTTTCAGGAATTTGAAATGATCTAAAGCTTGAAGTTGCAACATCTAAAGGTGATCTGAGCAATGAAAATGCAGAAATTGGATTTGATCTGTAGTATGAAGGTTAAGGAATTAGAGCTGCAATTGCATTCACACAATGAAGAAGAATTGAGGGGGGGTTAAGGTCTGGCAGTGGTGCAGGAATTGTGGAGATCTGAGGTATGAATTAGCAGGGTTGGGGTTATCTGAGAGGAAAATTGGGTTATTATTATTATGCAGGATTTATATAGCGCCAACAGTTTGCTCAGCGCTTTACAATATAAAGGGAGACAATACAGCAACAATACAGTTCAATACAGTATTGGAACTTACAATCTAAGAGGGAGGGGCTGGTGGTACAAAAGGTAATCACTGTGTGGGATGAACATATAGGAGGAACAGAAGATTCCGTTATTAGCTGAAGGTGGGATAGGCTTCCCTGAAGAGAGGTTTTATGAGATCGCCTAAAAGTGGGCAGAGTAGGCGATAGTTGGATAGATTGGGGTAGAGAGTTCCAGAGGATGGGGGAGGCTCTGGAGAAGTCCTGGAGATGAGCATAGGAGGAAGAGACAAGGGAGCTAGAGAGCAGGAGGTCGTGGGAGGAGCGGAGAGGATGGTTCGGATAAGATTTGGAGACAAGATTGGTGATGTAATTTGAGGCAGTTATAAATGGCTTTATACCATAGGTAACCACAAGAAAAATACAGGCTGCTCTGGAAAAAGACAGTGTGGTTGTTTTGAAGGAGCACAATATGATGACACTTGAACAAAAATGAGCTGCATGGTTGAGGTGCCAGAAAGAAGCCTTTACTGCATCAATTACACAAAAAGGCTTGGTTAGGCATGTTAAGGTGTTGTCAGGCATATTGTAACTGGGCTTTTTTGTGGCAATAGTGCAGTAAAAGCTTCTTTCTTGCACCTCGACCAAACAACTCATTTTTGTACAAGTATCACTGTATTGTACTCCTTAAAAACAACCACACCATCTTTTTCCAGAGCAGCCTGTATTTCTTTTGAGGTTGCCTGTGGGTTTTTCTTTGATTCCCAGACAATTCTTCTGTCAGTTATGGCTGCAATCTTTCTTGGTCTACCTCTCCTTGGCTTGGTATTGAGATCCCCGAACTTTCCACTTCTTAATAAATGATTTAACAGTACTGATTGAAGACATATTTTTATGTCCTTTTCCATTGTTATAAAGTTAAATTACCTTGTTATGCAGGACTTTTGACAGTTCTTTTCTGATCCCCATGGCTCAGTATCTAGCCTAGTCAGTGCTTCCAAGTAAGAGCTAACAAAATCATTGACTATTTATACACTGACACTAATTGCAATTTAAAAAGCCACAGATGTGGGACATTAACCTCTAATTGGCATTTAAACCCGTGTGTCACCTTGTGTGTCTATACCAAGGCCAAACATTCCAGGGTATGTAAACTTTTGATCAGGACCATTTGATTTCTGTTATTATGATTTAAAATGACTTCATATGATCATCATCCTTCAATAAAAGAGCATTTTTTGGCATGATCAGTCATGTTTTCAATATCCGTTTCTGCCAGGGTATGCAAACTTTTGATCACAGCTGTATGTTATTGATAATGTTTTGAGTTTTATTCGCTGGGCAATGGGAAGCCAGTGGAGGGATTGGCAAAGAGGCATGGCAGATATGGAACGGTTAGTAAGGTGGATGAGACTGGCAGCAGCATTCATGATAGACTGAAGAGGGGATAGTCTGCAATTAGGTAGGCCAATAAGGTGGGAGTTACAATAGTCAAAGCGAGAGATAACAAGGGAGTGAATAAGTTGCTTAGTGGTTTCAGAGGTATCTTGGAGATGTCGCGGAGGTGAAGTCTACAAGATGTGGACAGTGATTGGATTTGGGGCTGAAAAGATAGATAGGAGTCCAGGATTACACCTACTACCCTGGCATGAGGGGAGGGACTAATGGTTGTATTATTGATCTTGATGGAGAAGTCAGGGGAGGGGGCACGGGCTGGAGGGAATAGTATGAGCTCTGTTTTGGAAAGATTTAGTTTGAGGAAGTGGAGTAACATCCATTCCGATATGTCAGTAGGTTAGTAATGCGAGAGGAGCCTGAAGGGGTGAGGTGAGGAGTAGAAAGATAGATTTGTGTGTCATCGGCATAGAAATGGTACTTAAAGCCGTGGGAGTTTATCAAGTGACCAAGGGAGGAGGTGAAGATGGAGAATAGAAGGGGTCCAAGGACAGAACCTTGAGGGACCCCTAGAGAAAGAGGAAAAGACAGTTATAGGTAACGCTGAAGGACCGCTGCGATAGGTAGGAGAACCAGGAGAGAGCACAGTCTCTGAGGCCAAGAGAATGGAGTTTTTTGAGGAGGAGGGGATGGTTAACAGTATCGAAAGCCGCAGAGAGGTCAAGTAATAAAAGTATGGAGTAGTGGCTATCGGTTTTAACAGTTAGTAAATCATTAGTGAGTTTTAGTAGGGCAGTTTAAGTGGAGTGTAGTGAGCGAAAGCCAGACTGTAAAGAGTTCTAAGAGTTTAGAGGTAAACAGGAGCAGGGAGATGGGTCTTAAGTTGTTCAGGTTGGTGGGGACCAGCGAGGGTTTTTTAAGTATGGGAGTGATCTGTGCATGCTTTAGAGGGGAGGGGAAGGCACCATTAGAGAGGGAGAGATTGAAGATGTGAGGGAGCATAGGACAGAAGAAGAGGGTGACCGTAGTAGTTGAGATGGAACAGGATCCAGGGGGCATGTGGTGAGACGGGCTTCTGAGAACTTTTGTGACCTCTTCAGTAGTATCAAGGTCAAAAGATAAAAGTGCTGAGGTAGGTTTAATATAAGGTATGCTAAGTGGGATAGATGTCTGGGTAGCAGAGATGCCCCTATGAATTGCATCAATCTTGTTTTTGAAATGATTTGCAATCTCATAAGCAGTGAGTGAGTTACTGGGTGGAGGTGGAGAAAGTAGAGAGTTAAAAGTAGAGAAGAGATGATGACTGGATGACAAGGTATTAATAAGAGTGACAAAGTAGGCTTGTTTGGCAGCATGGAGGGAGGAATTGTATGTTAAGAAAGCCGATTTTTATAGGGTGAATGCTTGCTGAGATTTGGTTTTATGCCACAATCGCTCTAGTGCATGACTATATTGCTTACATTACTGGTGTCGTCAGTCTGCCACGGTTGTAATGGTCGGGGCCTGATACTTTCTGTAGTTAGAGGAGCAAGTGAGTCTAGTGTGGATGAAAGCGAACTGTTGTAGACAGCAGTGGCCAGGTCAGGGCAGGACAAGGGAGAGATTCTGTCATAGAGGCGGTCAGTTGCATAGTGGAAAAGAGAAGGGTTTAAGTTGTGAAGGTTTCTGCGGGTAATTGTTTGCTGTTTGGAGGGATAAGTGTTTGAAGATGAGGACACTATAAAGGTGATGAGATTGTGATCTGAGAGAGGAAAGGGGGTGTTTGAGAGGGTGTGGGCAGTGCAAAGATGGGAGAAAACAAGGTCTAATGTTTTTACATCAGAATGAGTGGAGGACTGTGTCTATTGTGTTAAGGCAAAGGATGAGGTTAGGTTGAAGAGTTGGGATGTAGCAGGGTTGTTCACATTAATGGAGATGTTAAAATCTCCAAGAATTATAGTGGGTATTTCAGAGGAGAGAAAGTAGGGTAGCCAAGCAGAGAAGTCATCAAGACGCTGGTCCAGGAGGCCGGTAATCACTGCAATCCTCAGAAATTAGAGAAAACAGCTGAATTCAGTCAGTCTCAAAAGAAGAGAAGGATAGAGAGGAAGGGTTATGGAGGACCTGAAGGTGCTCAGTGGGGATAGGAGCAAACCAACTCCACCTCCTTTCCGACCACTGGGTCTGGGTGAGTGGTCCAGAGAAGGCCTCCATAGGAAAGTGCAGTGGGAGAAGCAGAATCTGATGCTTGAAGCCAGATTTCTGTAATTGCTAGTACCTAAGGGAGTGGGAGACAAAATGGTCATGGAGAGAGGTGAGTTTATTACAGACAGAGTGGGTATTCCAGAGTGCACATGAAAAAGGGAGGGTGTTTTTTAGGAGCATGGGGATTGAGATTAAATTGAGTGGATTGCGGCTATTCCCGAAGGAAGGAGGGTGCCTGGTGTGGGGGGGAGATACTGGAGGACCAGTGTTCAGGGTAGATATCCCCAGAGGTTAGGAGAAGGAGGGTGAGGAAAGTAAGATGGGAGTGGGATGTACAGTTGTGTTCAAAATAGCAGTCAGACATCACTAACCTGATCAATCACGGTTTTTGGTAGAAATTATATTTCTACATGGCAAATAATTTACTAGCAGGTGTAGTAGAGTAATAGAAATCCATCAGACCCAACAGTCATGACATGTATGCTGCTGATTCTGTGTAATTGAAAGGGGCATGTTCAAAATAGTAGCAGTGTGGAGTTCTATTAGTGAAGTCATTCATTCTTTGAAAAACAGGTGGCAATTATTGCCCTTATTTAAGGAAGGAAGGCAGCAAATGTTGTACATGCTGGTTACAGTGCATTTCTCTCTCAAATTCTGAGGAAAATGGGTCGTTCCAGACATTGTTCAGAAGAACAGCGTACCTTGATTAAAAAGTTGATTGGAGAGGGGAAAACATATAAAGAAGTGCAGAAAATGATAGGCTGCTCAGCTTTAAAATGGCAACCAAAACCTGAAAGACGTGGAAGAAAGCGAAAAACTACCATTTGAATGGATAGAAGAATAGCCAAAATGGCAAGGACTCAGCCAACAATCAGCTCCAGCAACATTAAAGAAGGTCTAAAGTTACCTGTGAGTACTGTTACAATTAGAAGATGCCTATGTGAAGCCAAGCTATCTGCAAGAAGTCCCCGCAAAGTCCCACTGTTGAAAAAAAGACGTGCTGAAGAGGTTACAATTTGCCAAAGAGCACATTCTTTGGCCTAAAGAGAAATGGCGCAACATTTTGTGGACTGATGAAAGTAAGATTGTTCTTTTTGGGTCTAGTGGCTGGAGACAGTTTGTCAGACAACCCCCAAACACTGAATTCAAGCCACAGTACACTGTGAGGACAGTGAAGCATGGTTGCGCAAGCATCATGATGTGGGGATGTTTCTCATACTACGGTGTTGGGCCTATTTATCGCATACCAGGGATCATGGATCAGTTTGAATACATCAGAATTCTTGAAGAGGTCATGCTACCTTATGCTGAAGAGGAAATGCCCTTGAAATAGGTGTTCCAACAAGACAATGACCCCAAACACACACCAGTAAACGTGCAACATCTTGGTTCCAGACCAACAAGATTGACGTTATGGAGTGGCCAGCCCAATCCACGGATCTTAATCCAATAGAAAACTTGTGGGGTGACATCAAAAATGCAGTTTCTAAGGCAAAACCAAGAAATAGACAAGAACTGTGGAATGTAGTCCAATCATCCTGGGCTGGAATACCTGTTCACAGGTGCCAGAAGTTGGTTGACTCCATGCAACACAGATGTACAGCAGTTCTCAGAAACAGTGGTTATACAACTAAATATTAAGTGATTCAAAGGAAAGCAAAATCTTTAAACATTTTTCAATTTATATAGTGAATGTTTGAATTTGTAAAGAAGAATACAAACACTGCTATTTTTTTGAACAGTATAATATTCAATTTTCTTCAATTGTTTTAAAGGAACAACACAAATTTGATATATTTTTCTTCATGTTTTGATTTGGAATAGAATGTGTAGTGTTCCCAATGCATTTGTGTGTATGAAAATAAAAGCTATTAGAAGGATTATGAGCTTTATTCACTTTTTTCAACACACTGCTATTATTTTGAAAACAACTGTATATGCCTTCCTCTCCTGGTGTTTGGGTCAGCAGGTAAGTAAAGTATTAGCAGGAGGTGATGAGAGCAGTAGTAGGGAGATGGTAGACGTGAGGGTGATATGTATAGGCTTTGTGGTGGGACAGAGGGGTAAAGAAATTAGATTTTGAGAACAGAGGATCGTAATATGAAAAGGAAGAGTAGAGGGGGCATTTTAAAAGCTAGATGGAGTGGGAATCAAACTTGTAGATGTTTCCCAGGGTGTTTGCTTGCAGTCCATCCATTGTGCAGTAGAGTTCTTTGCTGTATCTTCCTGCTGCTTGAGTTATCCTGCTTTAGTTAAAATGCTGTGTTTAACTTCTGTTTTGCAATCCAGCAGAAAATGCACTGCTGTGTCCCACTGCTTTTTTTGCACTCCAGTAGAAAATGCACTCACGCAGAATTTACTGGTTTAAATTTATAGGGAGATGATCAAATGAGCAACTCTTCTCCGATTCTCTCTAATTGGTGCTGATCAGAGGAGTGATTATATAGGACTTGGGGTGATCTGAAATCTGATTGCGCAGTATTTGGGACTGTTCTGAGGTGTAAAGGTGCAGGAATTGGAGTTGCACTGAGCTGTGAGTGTACAGGAATTGGAGTTATCTGAAATCTGATGGTGCAATATTTGAGACAGTTCTGAGTTGTGAAGTTGCAAGAATTGGAGCTGCACTGAGGGGTTGAATGTACAGGAATTGGAGAGATTTGAGATGAATTTGCAGGATTTGAGGATATCTGAGAGAAGAATTGAATTGGGTTGATCTGAAAGGAGAAGGTTCAGGAATTGGCAGGAACTGAGTGAGGTATGAATGTAAAGAAATTGGAGTGATTTGAGGTCTGACAGTGCAGGAATTGGAGAGATTTGAGATATGAATTTGCTGGATTGGGATTTTTTGAGAGGAGAATTGGGTTGATCTTAAGGGAGAAGGTTCATGAATTGAGGTGAACTGAGGGAGGTGTAAATGTAAGGAAATTAAATTGATCTGAGATCTGACAGTGCAGTAAGAAGGGAAATCAGAGGTTTGAATTTGAAGGATTTGGGGGTTAACTGAGAAGGATTTGGCTGTCCAATATACGTTATGCGTATCAGGAGAAATTGCACAAAAATAGATGCATACCATACTCTGGCTATGGTTTTAAAGCAACAGTTCGTTGAAAAAGGCTATGAGGAAGTTGCACTAACTAGCTCTATGGACAGTAGCAAACATGGACAGGAACGAAATGCTTAAAACTACTACTAAGCAAGAACGCACTAGATTCTGTCCATTTATTACAACTTTTTCAGTCCAACATAGGGTCATTAGCAACCTCATACGAAAAAAGTGGGGTGTGTTGCAAGCAGATCCAGTCCTGGCATGGATAATACCAGACAAGCCAGAAGTAATCTTCAGGAAAGCAAACACACTGGAGGATCAGCCATGTTAGGGGCTATCCTATTCCTCAGTGTCTACATAATTTTCCACTAATCCAAGTTTTTTCCCCTGCAACAAATGTGTTATATGTTGTAATGGCAGTAGAAAAACAAAGGTGGAATCCTTTATGTCATCTACTACGGTAAAACCTACAACATTAAGAGCTTTATATCATGCAATAGCAGATTTGTTGTATATATGCTTGAGTGTTCTTGTCGGAAACAATATGTGGGACGGACAACCAGAAGGCTCAGGGATCATCTACGAGAACACGTTTATAATATTAAGAGGCTTCAAAGAACACTCGCTCTCTAGACATTACAGACAGCACCATGGTAGAGATCCCACCTTCCTTAATCACTTCCAGACCGGACACTTTTACCCCCTTCCTGACCAGGGCAATTTTCAGCTTTCAGCACTATCACACTTTGAATGACAATTGTGCGGTCATGCAACACTGTACCCAAATGAATTTTTTACCATTTTTTTGAGACAGATAAAGCTTTATTTTGGTGGTATTTATTCACCGCTGGGATTTTTTTTTTTTTTGCTATGTAAATGAAAGTCCAAAAATTTTGAAAAGTGTTTTTTTTTATAAAATTTTGCAAATAAATAAATAATATTTCCAAAATTTATTCCGTTTTTATCTTTTTTAGTAAAAAAAAAAAATTAGTTTAACCAAAAATTATAATTTTTAAACATTTTGTTTTACATTTTTATTTTATTTATTTATATCATTATTATTATTATTATTTTTACATACTGTCACCCTAGCAGTACAGTGTCACCATGGTGACACTTTAATACTTGTGGGGGGTGATGAAGATTTTTTTTTTTTTTTTTTAAACTGATTGCTTTTACACCCATATAGGATGTAAAAGCAATCATTTCTCTTTCTCTCTGTCTGCATTCTTGAGGTCATTGAGAAGTACTGAGTGAGCTGTGATTGGTCACAGCTTGTCACATGGTACAAGGCTGTTGTGAATAGCCTTGTACCATGTGACCTCTGTGATCATTCACAGATTTCACACGTAGTAAGCAATGATGTCACAAGTGACATCTTGCTTACTACTTTGCATGTGATCATTGATTGGCCAATCAGCGATCACATGATCGGGACCTCGTACAGAGGTCCCGTCCGACGATCGGTGTTCCACTGTGTCTGGAGGACATATACAACGGCCGGTCGGGAAGTGGTTAAGTTTGTCGGGATTGACAATACAGTAGTCCTATCCCATTAGAGAGGCATATATAAAAAGAGAGCCGGTTCACAAGCAGAAACGAAATGGAGTTTCGAAATGGATAGTCTGCAAAATAGATATAAATTTGAATTGTTTTGTAGCTGATTTATTATTATTATAATAATTTTTTAGTCTTTTAGTCTTTTTTTACTTTTTATTCCCTGTAGAATTACTTGATTTTAGTCATGTCCTCTTCCCTAAATGGCATATTACTCACCTTTTTTAATGAGTTTTAAGTGATTAATTTATTACCAATTTGGTCTCTTATGAATTTGATGATAATATCTTTTAAGGGTGGTTTTAATTCATTTTGGTGGTATTTTAGTCTATAATTTATTGCTGTTATTTCATAATCATATATATTTTTATATTTTAATGATATACACCACCCATCTATTACCAATTTGGTGTTTTTTGAATTTTATGTTATCATTTATAGGGTGGTTTTATTTCATTTTGATGGTATTCTATTCCATAGCTATATTTTATTACTGTTATTCCATAATTGCACATATTTTTATAATTTATACCACCCACCTATTATATTATGTCATATAGGTTGGCCATCTTCTGAGATGGTTTTATTCTATTGGTTGTTATTTTATTCTATGTTTCTTAATCACGTGCATATAAAATTACTATTTTTTTTTTTTTATATATATTTATGGTCTAAGACTTAGATTTTGCTTTATTTAGGTTTGATGGACGTAGTTCAAGCAATTGTTTTTTTGCTATGGCGTCATATTTTTATCGGTTTTCTAACACGCCTCAATTGGTGTGTGTATCGTTATTGTTTTTATATTTAAATATTTTTTATATAAACTCTTTTTGCACATATTTATATAGTCATTCGGTTTACCAGCTTTACTCTAGCACTCACTATGCGCCCATTGGCGGTTTTCAGCATTTTAGTAAGGTTCAATGTCTATATACAAGGCTCTCTCACATTATAGGAGGTTGTCACGAGCTGCTGCATTACCATGTATGACAGATATATCAGTGATAACCAGGCTGAGCTACTATCCATAGACAGACCACGGGAAAATGGCGCTGGAGCATGCGCGCGCGGCCACTTCCGCCCTTCGGGAACAAGGTGCCTGGAAGGGGCTGATGGACCATGGCAAAATGGCGCCTGCGCATGCGTGCGTGACCACTTCCGCACTATCGAAACATGGCACGGGCGCGATGCACGCGCACCACCTATGAAATACAAATATAAGTGTAGCACGCATGCGTGACCCGCGGCAAGCGGGCGGGCATTGACTGCACATGCGCGGACATACGAATAATTGATATGGCTATTTAAAGAGCAGACACACGTCATGGTTGTGATGGCGACCCTTTCTGAGGAAGTGCTTTAGTACGAAACTCGTCAAAGGAGCCATCACGCGCATGAAAATCTGTCTCCTGTGAGGATCTGCCCCCCTTGACGTATCTGCGCATGTGCCAGTTTCAGGCATTAGCAGATGATCGGCGATCTCACTCTATCACCGTTAACCCCTTTTATGCCGGATGCAACGTATACGAACCGCTGAATCACATCCCTGGGATCACTGGGGCTGACGATCCTCCCGCAAGATGTATTCTCGCTCTGTCACACTGTTAACCCCTAGTATGCTGGATTTAACTTACACGAATTGCAATATGTGTCCAAGCTGCGGGGGGTTGTGACATGGCGAGTACAGTCACATGTGGGGAGTCATCAGTGACATGGGGGGGCCATAACGTGTTGGTGGTGCAGTCACATGGTGGGGATTTGCATCAAAGTGGGCAGATTTTCACGGGGGACTGAGCTTACTGCTATGGAAGGGGGGGTTGTTTGCATCAATGGGGGGCACATTTTCACGGGGGACTGAGCTTTCTGCTACGGGGGGGGGGTTGCGTCAAGGGGGGCATATCTTCACGGGGGACTGAGCTTGCTGCTACAGGGGGGGGGGGTTGCGTCAAGGGGGAGCAGATCTTCACGGGGGACTGAGCTTGCTGCTGCTACGCGGGGGGGGTGTCCAGGGGGGGCAGATCTTCACAAGGGACTGATCTTGGGGGGGGGGGGTGACAACGGGGACAGATCTTCACGGGGTACTGATCTTGGGGGGGGGGGGTGAATGACAAGGGGGCAGATCTTCACGGCACACTGATCTTGCTGTGGGGTAATGACAAGGGGGGCAGATCTTTATGGGGGACTGATCTTGCTGGGGTGTATGGACAAGGGGGGCAGATCTTCACGGGGTACTGATCTTGCTGTGGGGAAATGACAAGGGGGGCAGATCTTCACGGGGGACTGATCTTGCTGGGGTGTATGGACAAGGGGGGCAGATCTTCACGGCGCACTGATCTTGCTGGGGTGGGAATGACAAGGGGGGCAGATCTTCACTGGGGACTGATCTTGCTGGGTTGTAATGACAAGGGGGGCAGATCTTCACGGGGGACTGATCTTGCTGGGGGGTAATGACAAGGGGGGGCAGATCTACATGGCGGACTGATCTTGCTGGGGGGGTAATGACAAGGGTGGCAGATCTTCACGGGGGACTGATCTTGCTGGCGGGTATCAGTTCACGGGGGTACTGATCTTGGGGGGGGGGGGGGGAGAAATGACAAGGGGGGCAGATCTTCACAGGGGACTGATCTTGCTGGATTGTAATGACAAGGGGGACAGATCTTCACGGGGTACTGATCTTGGGGGGGGTGAATGACAAGGGGGCAGATCTTCACGGCACACTGATCTTGCTGTGGGGTAATGACAAGGGGGGCAGATCTTCATGGGAGACTGATCTTGCTGGGGTGTATGGACAAGGGGGGCAGATCTTCACGGGGTACTGATCTTGCTGTGGGGTAATGACAAGGGGGGCAGATCTTCACGGGGGACTGATCTTGCTGGGGTGTATGGACAAGGGGGGCAGATCTTCACGGCGCACTGATCTTGCTGGGGTGGGGATGACAAGGGGGGGCAGATCTTCACAGGGGACTGATCTTGCTGGGTGGTATGGACAAGGGGGGCAGATCATGGGGGTTTGATCTTGCTGGGTGGTATGGACAAGGGGGGCAGATCTGCCCGGGGGACTGATCTTGCTGGGTGGTATGGACAAGGGGGGCAGATCTGATCTTGCTGGGTGGTATGGACAAGGGGGGCAGATCTACCCGGTGGACAGATCTTGCTGGGGGGTAATGACACGGGGGGACTGATCTTGCCGGGTGGTATGGACAAGGGGGGCAGATCAGATCTTGCTGGGTGGTATGGACAAGGGGGGCAGATCTGCCCGGGGGACAGATCTTGATGGGGGGTAATGAGAAGGGGGGCAGATCTGCCCGGGGGACAGATCTTGCTGGGGGGTAATGACAAGGGGGGCAGATCTTCACGGGGGGACTGATCTTGCTGGGTAGTATGGACAAGGGGGGGGGGAGAACTTATCTTGCTGGGTGGTATGGACAAGGGCGGCAGATCTTCACGGGGGGACTGGTCTTGCTGGGTGATGCATGTCGTTCGGTCTCCGGCTACATGTGGTCCAAGTTTGGGGTCGCTGGCCCCCGGGGTTTAGATGTACCCATAGACCATATCTAGGTACACTGAGAGTTTCAGATTTTTAGACCCAAGGGGTCCGGAGGGGCGGTACCGACAAAGCGACCTATTTTGTTTCCGAGCTGCACCGGCCAGGAAGGGGTGAAAAAATCCAACATTGCTTCAAAATGTACCTTAGATCTTTAGGAAGGCACTCTGAAAAAATGGGGTCGCTGGGATTTATGGTGCCGGAGATATTTTTGACATAAGCTAAGGAACGATTTTCACGTCAAATTTCCCCATAGGCTAACATGTAATTTTGGGTACCCGGCTTTGGGGGCCCGGTTCTCCGGGACTGCGGGGGCCAGGGGCCCAAGTTTTGTACCACAGGTAGCCAAATTTGGGGTCTCTAGCACGTAAGGGGGCCGGCTGGCGCCGTTTAGAAGTCACTGGTAAAACCGACCCCTCGAACCCGGAGCATTTCCCAGTAGCGGTTGGCAGTTTTACCGGTCTCTTCGGTCCGCCGGTGTCTCTGGAGTGTCTTCAATCGGTTGATCGGTAGTGGAATCCAGACTTTCCCATAGGTGCCCGTGTTAATCTTCGCGGTTGGACTTTTGCGGTTCTAGGCACTTCTGGCGGCCGTACCTCCGGGACCATTCGGTCCAGGAACAAGCCGATTACAGGACGAGATACCTCAGGGTCTTACCGACAGAACGACCTACCGGCTGAAAATTGGAACCGTTTGACCGACCGGGGAAGGACACTTGTTTTTTGGCGGTACTTTACGGTCCGGTGGTCGGTACCAGAGAAAAACTGAGATAGCCATTATGTTGTAAAGACTCTCATGATTCTAAAGAGTCCACCCCCGAGTTTGTAGCATGCTTGGTCCCGGAGCAACAACAGTTCAAAGTGGCCATAACCAATTCCCGGTTTGTTCCGGTTCGAGTACCGGGTCCACAATTGGTACACTTGTACCCATAGATCATAGCCAGGTTCAGTAAAAAAAAACAGGTGTTTTGGTCCAAGGGGTCTGGCTGGATGGTACTGAGAACGAGACCCATTTTGATCCGGTGCTCGGGAGGCCAGGAAAGGGGTTGAAACCCCCAAATTTGCAGTTGCACTTTAGGGTCTCCCCAAAGTACCCTGAAAATTTGGGGCCCCTAGCACCTTCAGTCCCTGAGCTATTAGCACCGTAAGGGGACAAGCACAGTTTATGCCACAATTTCCCATAGACTTCCATGTTAACCGGAGACCGTCAAATAGGCCGACTTTGGGGGCCCGGTTCTCCGGAACCCCGGGGGCCAGCGACCCCAAACATGGACCACATGTAGCCGGAGACCGAACGGACATGCCGCCCCAAAGTCACCCCGAAGAGCCAAAATTCAATACCGGAATTAATCCCGGTAGTCACCATGGGTTTTAGCGGTCACTTTAGGGGTCCATATCTCCGGCCCTGGAGGTGCTAGGGACCCCAAATTTTGCTCACATGTTACCGTAGACCTCACGAGCATGGGTCCTGGCAGGTACTGGAGAAACCGGACCGAACTTTCCCATAGGCGCCCATGTTAAAGTTCGGCATCGGTTTGGTCTGGTTCTGACGGCTGTTTCTCCCGGGACATTTGGTTTTGAAACGCACCGATTGCAGGGTCAGATACCTTGGATAAGCAGCTACAAACCTTGTCATTACCCCCCAGCAAGCTCAGTCAGTCCCCTCGTGAAGATCTGCCCCCCCCCGTAGCAGCAAGCTCAGTCCCCCGTGAAGATCTGCCCCCTTGTCCATACCACCCAGCAAGATCAGATTTGCCCCCCTTGTCCATACCATGCAGCAAGATCAGTCCCCCGTGAAGATCTGCCCCCCTTGTCCATACCACCCCGTGAAGATCTGCTCCCCTTGTCCATACCACCCAGCAAGATCAGATCTGCCCCCCTTGTCTATACC